>NC_080044.1:53367061-53455914 GCF_012489685.1 Lotus japonicus
TTGACCCTCGCGTCTGCTGTGTGTGTTTGGCGGGACTACGCCATTTGTCAGATGAGTATGGGGGATTGGTTTACCATGGTCAGCCCCTCGGGGGGACCAGGTACGAGATGCTTGATCAAGACGACCCAGGTGCATGGGTGGTCGATCCCGAGGGCCACCGTGCGACCTACACCGGTCGGGTCATGGAGGACCGTGTCGACCGATTCGGACGCTTGACGGAGGGGGTGATGAGGAGGCACATAGTGAGCTTCAACCTGCCTCCAAGTGTACACTGTGGACCCGGCTTGGGAGGACCTCCACCGCCACCATCCCCTTCGGATGATGAGGACCCCTCTAGGAGGTGCCAGTAGGTGGGCTTCGACGGAGTCTAGTCCGTCTACTGCTGCTGCTGTCGTCGCGGATCTCGTTCCGGGCCCCGAGCCCGAGAGGCCAGTGCAGGAGCGCATTAGGGTGGACAGAGAGGGCAGTGTTGAGTATGTCGACTTAGTCGTCCTGGATGCAGATTCGGATGACGACCGCGCTAGCGTGTAGGATCGAGTGCTAGTGTGGGCTCCTCGGGTAGGATAGTGTAGGAGTAGTGTCGATGCTCTGACCGTCATGCTTCAGTTTTGGGGACAGGGTAGTTTCCTACCGGTAGCTTTTTGTGTGGTTTCCTATGGAGATTACAGAGAGCTGGTTGGATTTAGGGGTCTTTTCTTAGGCCGCTGGGCCAACTTGTTCTCAGATTTTGAGGTTAGTGTTGCGGACACAGTGTTTTTACCTTGGACTGTACATATTCCTTCGGGCGTTACTCTCTTTCTGTCACCCGTCACTGGAGGTTACTCGTGACGTGGTTGTATTTAGCGAGGCATGTATATATAGTTGTATAGTAGTTTCTTTTATCTTTTGTTGGGAAGTTTATTGCTTTCTGCCTTTAGTTATATTGTCGAAAAAAAATAATTCACGTTTTTCCGCTTAAGTATTCCTTTTGGTTACTAAAGTGACGCCACCGAAATCGGGGTGTTACATTGTGGTATCAGAGCTTAGTCGAGTCTTTTGGGAGTCTTGGGGAATAGGTCTTCTGTGCTAGGTTGTGTGACTCTGCAAAGAGTAAAAAATTGATTGTCTGCCAAGCGATTTTTCGCTTAGAATTGTTTGAAGTTATTGCTTAATCATATTGTATAGTTATATTAGATGCTATCTTATGATGAGCACTAACTGTTTGTTAATTAGCAGAACATGGTGAACGCTAACCAACTAGCTGAGATGATGGCCACTATGGCCCAACCTGTGACTGCACAGGCAAACGATAATGCTATGAGGCGTGCTGCTGAGGAGGCACGTGATCAGCACCAACGCCAGAGGGAAGTGACAATGGACCAGAACAGAGGCCTGAATGATTTCAGGAGACAGGATCCACCTAAGTTCTCGGGGGGTACTGATCCGGACAAAGCGGATCTCTGGATCCAGGAGATTGAAAAGATCTTCGGTGTATTACAGACTGCTGAGGGGGCCAAGGTGTGAATGGCAACCTTTCTACTGTTGGGTGATGCTGAGTACTGGTGGAGAGGCGCCAGAGGAATGATGGAAGCAAACAACTTGGAAGTGAATTGGGTTTCGTTTCGTGCTGCTTTTCTGGAGAAGTATTTTCCAGATAGTGCTCGGGACGAGCGTGAGTCGCAATTCCTGACACTTCGTCAGGGTAGCATGTCCATCCCGGAATATGCTGCCAAGCTGGAATCGTTGGCCAAGCACTTTCGATTCTTCCGCAATGGGGTCGATGAACCCTACATGTGCAAGCGCTTTGTGAATGGGCTGAGGCCCGATATTGAAGACTCGGTGAAACCGTTGGGAATCACTCGTTTTCAGACTTTGGTTGAGAAAGCCACTGAGGTGGAGATAATGAAGAACATGAGACTGAACCGTGTTGGAACAGGAGGGCCGATGAGGTCGGGCTCTCAAAATTTTCAAGGCAGAGGGAGATTTCAGAGCAGGAGGCCGTATCAACGTCCTGCAAGTAGAGGAATTGCTTCAGGATCTTATAGGCCCATGGTGGGTACTGCTGGAGGTTCTGGAGGTCAGACTGTGAACAGGGAGATGACCTGTTACAGATGTGGGCAGCCTGGGCACTATGCCAATGCTTGTACTGACATGAGGCCCAAATGCTTTAACTGTAACAAGTTGGGGCATACTGCTGCTCAATGCAGAGCACCCAAGACAGAACCAGCTGTTAACACTGCTCGTGGGAAGCGTCCTGCTGCCAAGGCAAGAGTCTACACCATGGATGGTGAAGAAGCTGAAGGGGTTGATGGTCTGATCAGGGGAGACTGCGAGATTGACGGTAATCTCCTAACTGTACTTTTCGATTCCGGAGCAACGCACTCTTTTATCTCTAGGGAATGTGCTGCTAGATTAAAACTTCCCGTTACTACTTTGAGTTTCGATCTTATAGTTACCACACCTGCCAAAACTCTGCTTGCCAATACTGCATGCATGTATTGCCCAGTAACCTATAGGGATAAAGTTTACCATGCTAACCTAGTGTGCCTAACTCTCAAGAACCTAGATGTTATCCTAGGGATGGACTGGTTGTCCCACTACCATTGTCTTCTGGACTGCAGCCGAAAGAGAGTGGTATTTCCTGACTCGGATCTTTCCGAGTATCTATCCGCCAATCATATTAGCGTCTCTCTGAATGAAGGATCTCAAGAGTATTCAGTTTTGTTAAGCTTGGAGAGTAAAGGGAATTTGGAAGTGAGTAATATTCCAGTTGTGAGGGACTTCGCGGATGTTTTTCCTGGCGATGTACCTGGTTTGCCGCCTGTACGCGACATTGAGTTTGCTATTGACATCGTACCGGGAACAGGACCGATTTCGATTGCACCATATCGGATGGCACCTGCGGAATTGGTGGAGTTGAAGTCTCAACTTGAGGATCTTCTGTCGAAGGGATTCATCCGACCAAGCGTTTCACCTTGGGGAGCACCCGTCTTATTGGTGAAAAAGAAGGATGGGAAATCTAGACTTTGTGTCGACTATCGACAACTGAACAAAGTGACCGTCAAGAATAGGTATCCGCTACCTAGAATTGATGATTTGATGGATCAACTACGAGGAGCTGCGATATTCTCAAAGATAGACCTGAAGTCGGGTTACCATCAGATCAGAGTAAAGACTGAGGATATCCAGAAGACGGCATTCCGGACTCGTTATGGACACTATGAGTATCTAGTGATGCCATTTGGGGTGACAAACGCACCTGCTATCTTCATGGATTACATGAACAGGACATTCCATCCGTTCTTGGATCGATTCGTCGTGGTGTTTATCGACGACATTCTGATCTACTCAAAGAACGCTGAAGATCATGAAGGGCACTTGCGTCAGGTTTTACAAGTGTTGAGAGAGACAAAGCTGTACGCCAACCCTTCTAAGTGTGAATTTTGGCTCGAAGAGGTAAAATTCTTGGGCCATGTGATCTCTAAAGAAGGTATAGCTGTGGATCCAGCAAAGGTAGAGACAGTGTTGTCATGGGAACGGCCAAAGACCGTGACCGAGATCAGGAGTTTTGTCGGTTTGGCGGGATACTATCGTCGCTTTATTGAGAATTTCGCCAAGATCGTTGGACCCTTGACTCAACTCACGAGGAAGGATCAACCTTTTGCATGGACCGAAGCGTGCGAAACTAGCTTTCAGACAATGAAGGAACGTTTGACGACGTCACCTGTACTCGTCTTACCGCAACCAGAGGAACCGTATGAAGTGTACTGTGATGCTTCGCATCAAGGTTTGGGATGTGTGCTGATGCAGCATCGGAAGGTGGTGGCTTATGCTTCACGACAACTGAAGACTCATGAGAAGAACTATCCGACTCATGACTTAGAACTTGCTGCCATTGTGTTTTCGTTGAAGATCTGGAGACATCACTTATATGGATGCAATTTCACCATATTTAGTGATCACAAGAGCTTGAAGTACTTGTTCGACCAGAAGGAGTTGAACATGAGACAACGACGTTGGATGGAGTTTCTCAAGGATTACGATTTTACCTTACATTACCATCCTGGAAAAGCTAATGTTGTTGCTGATGCATTGAGCAGGAAGATGCATATCTCGTCAATGATGGTGAAGGAGCTGCAACTGCTGGAACAATTCCGAGATTTGAGTTTGGACGTAAGAGTATCCGAGGGAGAACTGAGGTTCGGGATGATCAGGATTACCAATGGATTGATGGAAGAAATCCGAGACCAACAGTTACAAGATGAATTTTTACTCGGAAAAAGGAATTTGGTAATTCAGGGTAAGGACCCGGAATTCAAGGTAGGAAGTGACAATATCCTACGGTGTAAGGGTAGAGTTTGCGTACCTAACAACCCTGACTTAAGGAGGTTGATAATGGACGAAGGTCACAAAAGTAAGTTGAGCATTCACCCTGGAATGAAAAAGATGCATCAGGACTTGAAGGTGAATTTTTGGTGGCCAGGAATGAAAAGACAAGTGGCAGAATATGTAGCTGCATGTTTAACCTGTCAAAAGGCGAAGGTGGAACATCAGAAATCTGCGGGTATGCTACAAAGCTTGGATGTACCTCAATGGAAATGGGATAGCATATCGATGGATTTTGTCGTGGCATTACCAAGAACTCAAAAAGGATATGATTCGATTTGGGTAGTCGTGGATCGATTGACTAAGTCGGCTCATTTCATACCTGTGAGAACTACGTACAACGTGGATAAGCTATCAGAGATTTATATAGCTGAGATTGTGCGACTTCATGGAGTGCCAACAAGTATCGTTTCCGATAGAGACCCGAAGTTTACTTCACATTTGTGGGGAGCTCTTCATGAGGCTTTGGGAACGAGGCTGAGATTAAGTTCTGCTTATCATCCACAGACTGATGGGCAAACTGAGAGAACTATCCAATCATTGGAGGATTTGCTACGAGCTTGCGTGTTAGACAACAAGGGCAGTTGGGACACCCTATTGCCACTGATTGAATTCACATATAACAACAGTTTTCATACGACCATAGGTATGGCACCGTATGAGGCATTGTATGGCCGCAAGTGTAGAACACCTTTATGTTGGTATCAAGATGGAGAGAATTTGTTAGTAGGACCGGAACTTCTGCAACAGACAACTGAGAAGATTAAACAGATCAGAGAGAAGATGAAGGCTTCTCAGAGTAGACAGAAGAGCTATGCAGATCAAAGGCGCAGAACCCTGGAATTCGAAGAAGGAGATCATGTGTTTCTGCGAGTTACCCAGACTACAGGAGTTGGTCGAGCAATCAAGTCAAGAAAGCTGACGCCAAAGTTCATTGGACCTTATCAGATTACTCGTCGTGTAGGACCGGTAGCTTATCAGATCGCACTACCGCCTTTTCTATCAAACGTTCACGATGTATTCCATGTGTCACAACTGCGGAAGTATATTGCTGATCCGACGCACGTCATCGAGCTGGATGACATTGAGTTGAAGGATAACTTGTCTTTCGAGACACCGCCAATCAGCATTGGTGACACAAGGATAAAGCAGTTGAGGGGAAAAGAGATCGAGTTAGTGAAGGTTATTTGGAACAAGGACACCGGCGATGCGACGTGGGAGCTGAAAGAAAAGATCAAGGAACAGTACCCAGAACTTTTTACTGACCCTTAAGTTTCGAGGTCGAAACTTTCTTTTTGGAGGGTAGTAATGTAAGGCCCAAGTTTTAACGCTTTGGATAAGTGAATAAAATAAAAGTGTTATTTGATTAAGATAAATTTGGGAAGGAAAAAGGTTCAGGAAAAGTCCAAGAATTTACCGAAAAACCGAAAGAGTTATAGCACGACTAACATACGCTTAATCCTAGGTCAAAGGTATTAGTGAATAGTTAATTTACGCTTTAGGACACGATGGAAACTAATTCCAAAAATCCTCAGAGAAATGTTAGAACTTCTCTTTTCCGTCCTTAAACAATCATTTCGATGCGAAATCCTGGAAAGTACGAACGTCAAATTCCAATTCTCGGAAGTTTGCCGAAACGGAATCCCTGATAGTTCGGGAAAACCTAAGATCGACAGACGATGAAGACTTTTTCTATTCGGAGCTGCAAAAGAAGATTCCACCCGCGGTCTCCTATTTCTCTCATCATTCCTAATCTTTCTTCAGAAGGAAGTTTTCTCATCCGACGATCACTGCAAAAAGTAGTTTTTCGGGATAATCCGACTTACACCGACTTATGCCGATTTTGGATCTTTTGGTTTAATTCCAAGAATCCTGTTTTGAGTTCTGGAATTCTGTCGCCAGAACCTATCTTAGAATGCGCAGAGGAACGCGCAGGAAAAATCGGAATCGCAAAAAAATCTTTTTCCGTTTTTTTCCAAAACCTATAAATAGCTTGAAAATTAGATTTTTTGCAAAAAAATACCCATTTCCCCTCCCCAAACCCGCGAGCACCTAGAGAGAGAGAGAGAGATCCGGATCTTCGTCGTTTCTTGCCCGTTTGCTTCACCGATCGTCACTAATCGAAGACCTCGAGGTAGGTAAACTATACTCTCCTTCGAATCGTCGTTTCTGTCCACTTCTCCTACGACTTTCTGAGTTCAAAATTTTGAGGTTTTTGAAAAACTGTTCAAATACGCTGATTTCAGTGTCTAAACTTCTTCCCTGCATGCTCCTGAGCGTGTTCTGCGGATTAGATTTTGTCGAATGTCGACGAAATGCCGCCGGGATCAATTTCTACCTTAAATACCCATTTTTCGGCAAAGTCGCAACCTTTACGCTCTAATCTATCGACTTGGCTTAGTGCTAGTAGGATTTGTCGTCATAAACGCCGTTGTGGAGTCCCCATCCAATTTGTTTTTCAAAAATCCAATTTTGAAATTTTGAGCTAAAAATAATGACCAAACTACCCCTATATCAGTTTTCGATCCGAAAATTTTTCCGAGCCTAGAACCGTCTTAGTTACGGCTTATGTTAACCTAGGAACCAAGTTTGATCGAAGAAAAATCGATCCTCCCAATTAAAGGAAGTGGCCGAGAGCTATATCAAGGGGGGGGGGAGAATCCGATTTTTCGAAAACTTGTCTTAACGCGTTAGATTGTCGTACCACGGAGGTAGTAGTGTACCGTGTAACCCTAGGACTCTTTGATTGCTGAGTTTCTGACTCTTGGTGTTGATTTCTGTGATTTTTGCTTAAGGTTCGTTTGAGGAGATTCCCAGAGATCAAGGAGAAGAGCTTGAAGAACATTTTGAGGAAGAAGCTGGAAGACCCACCGGTGAGGGCTACTCTCTGAATTACTAGATAATGCTTTAGGTGTCGACAAGTTCGACTTGATTTACGTGTTATGCACTTAATTGCTAAATGTCTGAATTGTTCTCCGAGGCTTCGGCCGACCTTGTTGAGTAATTGATGCCATGATATTGTGTGCTAAATGATTCACATGCTATGTGCTACATGGTTAACTTAGGATGTGTTGGAATATGCTGTTATGCTTTTGACTGAGCTGTTTTATTTATGCTATTCCACGTGCACCTGAGATTCTGAGGAGTGAGGATTGCGGGCAAGTCATGCCGAATTTTTATGAGATTTTGAGAAAGTTTAGAAGGACGAACGGAGTTCGGACCTTGTTATGTTTTAATGGATCGAGACCTTCTCAGGGAATTATTTGAGATTATGGGATCTCTGAAAACTCTTAGGAAGTATTATAAGATTAAATGAAATCTATTTTATCACGGAAATTCATAAGACATTAATCAATTTCTAAATCCTTTGAACAATAATAACATCCTTAGATAAGAGCATAGAGCCTGAGTATTAGTTTGGAAATATGAGAAGTGTCGTCGAGTCCAAGTTTTGAGAAAATCTATGAGTTTCAAGTACATTCGTACTCCTTCGCTCGTTGAGCAGGTTATTGTTTGGCTATCTAAAGTTTAGCCGGGAACTATAAGTTTCCAAGTACTTCGGTACCTTTTCGCTCGATGAGCAGTTTATTGATTGGCTATCTAAAGTTTAGCCGGGAACCATGAGTTCCAAAGTACATTCTTCTTCTTTTGATTAATTCATTTTGTCGCAGAATCGACGTTTGCCTTAGGGTAGGCTTTTTAGAGACAATAAGTTAGCTAGAACACGTGACGACGTGTCGGGTGAGGTCGGAGACGTTGTTTGGCTAATCACTTGCATTCATGCACTCATTTTGAGGTTAATACACGGCGTGATACCGGACCTCGGTGGATTCCAAAATGGTCATAAGACCCGGATTTCCATATTTAGGACACTACGGTGGTCCTTAGTAGCAGACGGAATGGCAGACCTACGGGTTCACTGCTGATCTGACTACTTTTGTGTGGTGTAAGAGACACGCGAGCAGGAAGGTACCCACCGTGGCTGGTGTTAGGGCCGTCTCGTTGATGTCCATCCTTCTTCCAGAATGCATTTTGTTACCCAGCATTGCATTTCATGCAACATACATGCTGACTTAGTTGCTGAGTGTGATTGGTAACTGTTTATCCTATTTTTGAGGCATGCTACTTGTTTTTATGGTTCTTTATATTCATTGTGATACATGCAACCCTAGGAAGCTATCCCAAAACTTATAAGCCTGAGAGGCAAGTATTTATTATCCTATAATTATATCTGGTTTTATTAATTATATAATTCTTTGGAGTTGACCCTCGCGTCTGCTGTGTGTGTTTGGGCGGACTACGCCATTTGTCAGATGAGTATGGGGGATTGGTTTACCATGGTCAGCCCCTCGGGGGGGACCAGGTACGAGATGCTTGATCAAGACGACCCAGGTGCATGGGTGGACGATCCCGAGGGCCACCGTGCGACCTACACCGGTCGGGTCATGGAGGACCGTGTCGACCGATTCGGACGCTTGACGGAGGGGGTGATGAGGAGGCACATAGTGAGCTTCAACCTGCCTCCAAGTGTACACTGTGGACCCGGCTTGGGAGGACCTCCACCGCCACCATCCCCTTCGGATGATGAGGACCCCTCTGAGGAGGTGCCAGTAGGTGGGGCTTCGACGGAGTCTAGTCCGTCTACTGCTGCTGCTGTCGTCGCGGATCTCGTTCCGGGCCCCGAGCCCGAGAGGCCAGTGCAGGAGCGCATTAGGGTGGACAGAGAGGGCAGTGTTGAGTATGTCGACTTAGTCGTCCTGGATGCAGATTCGGATGACGACCGCGCTAGCGTGTAGGATCGAGTGCTAGTGTGGGCTCCTCGGGTAGGGATAGTGTAGGAGTAGTGTCGATGCTCTGACCGTCATGCTTCAGTTTTGGGGACAGGGTAGTTTCCTACCGGTAGCTTTTTGTGTGGTTTCCTATGGAGATCACAGAGAGCTGGTTGGATTTAGGGGGTCTTTTCTTAGGCCGCTGGGCCAACTTGTTCTCAGATTTTGAGGTTTAGTGTTGCGGACACAGTGTTTTTACCTTGGACTGTACATATTGCCTTCGGGCGTTACTCTCTTTCTGTCACCCGTCACTGGAGGTTACTCGTGACGTGGTTGTATTTAGCGAGGCATGTATATATAGTTGTATAGTAGTTTCTTTTATCTTTTGTTGGGAAGTTTATTGCTTTCTGCCTTTAGTTATATTGTCGAAAAAAAATAATTCACGTTTTTCCGCTTAAGTATTCCTTTTGGTTACTAAAGTGACGCCACCGAAATCGGGGTGTTACACCAACCGTATCCCCTCCTGCTCCACGACGCTCCCCATCATTCAATCTTGTGTATCCCCCCACCACCAACCGACCCTCTACTCCATCCAACGCACCGCAAATCTTCCGAAATATTTCAGCTCGGCTGGCCACATCATGAGGCCCATAGACATTACACACCACATACAATTCCGTAATATCCACCACACCTAAAAACAGGATGATAAACTATCCCCATAAATTACCCGCATGCATGAAAAACGATCCTTAAGCCACAATAAAACTAATCCTCTTGTTGCTTGTATGGTTGACACAAAAACCATGTCTAATCCCCTAGCCCGTAGCCAGCCATGTAGCACATCCTCACGACCAACACACAACTTTGTTTCTTGCAGTAGAATTATCTCAGGCATAACGCTATCCATAGCATGTCTGAGAACTTTTCTTTTTTCTTGACGACCCAAACCTCTCACATTCCACGTAACCCACACACCTGACAACTTCTCAATAAGTAAAACCTGCCCGAATCTTCCTCACAATACCTTGAATTGTTATTTCTTCTAGACAGTCAAAGAGCATTCCCACACACTGACTTCTTATCAAAGCAGGACGGGCTCTCGTTTTCACCCCTTCCTCGCTATGCCAATCCAGCGACATTAGATGCAAATCATACCCATCCCGAAGCAACTGACTAGCTTCTGTACTTCCAGCATCCTTCAGTGGTCTTCCTCTAGGGCGCTTCGGTGTATGGACCTGAAATGGTGTCTTCAGATTTCGTGGTATGCCTCGTTGTCGGCGTACCACTGTTGTCACCGCTTCTACAACCAGTAATCTCTGCTCAAGCTCATATGCATCCCTCTGCACGTCCTCTTCCAGCTCCTCTGAGTCAAATGTTGTTTCTATGTCCCAGCTTGGCCAAGCATCTACTGTTGATGATGAATAAGACGCTGGACTCGGAATATTATTTTTGATAGTTACTTCACGCAATCCTTCTGACTGTGAACTAGTGCCCTGGTAAATTTTGTCCCAGTATTCCTTAATTGCCCCTGCCTCCCAATCTATAAAGCTTTTATTTAAATAAAATTTGGATCTTCCCAACAGAAAATCATAAGATTCTAAATAAGCACACGTGGGCCCTAGATTCCATATATTTTCCTTTCCTACGTTTTGTTGCTCGGCATTAGTATGCACCAATTTCAAGTTCAAATTTTCAAATTCTTTAACTGTCATGATTTCCCATTGGTAGGAGCCTTAAATTAAACAAGCCGATTGAGCTGAAAAAGCTTTGGAGCTCCTTCACATTTTCCATTTCTAACACTGAAGCGGTTGCGCAACGCTCCACCCATTGATGATCATCCTGCTGCGTGTTGTACTGCAATACCATTGTCTCCAGTATCAGCTCTCCTTCAACTTCTCCCCTAGGAACTGGTTCAGACACCTAAGGCTTCTTTACTCGCCATACCCGTCCCCGAATGGCATACTTCTTTGTACTGCTATTATCATTGTCGTGTCGGTGTGGCAGCCTCTGATATCTTTCCTTATGGACTTGAAGAAAATTCCCTTCGAAGCGTAACCCATTGAGTAACCGGATTGTACACCACGCTTCTGCATCAGTGGCATAGTGCACGAACCCAAATTTGAATCTACTATCACCACGTCTCCGAGGCTGTATCTCAACGTCCTGAACCTTCCTGTCCCGAGCAAAGTCCCCTCTCAACTTTGCCTCAGTCGCCAGCTCTCCAAACCCGTCAACAAACACCGTGAATGATCCCTTTGTGCTGCTACTCGGGAACGTGCTGCCTGCCCCGGCCACACCCATTTGCCGCCAAAATGTTAATTATGATTTCTCCAATTCTCACCTCCGATAGCCGTACGCGAACTCAGGCCACTCGTCCTAGAGAATCTCTCTCTCTAGAATTGCACTCTTTAAACATTTCTCTCTACGCAGTTTCTTGACCAAGTTTAATCATGATTAAGTAAAAAAATAGTTATATATAATAAAAAATATGAACTATTGAAACAATTCATATAGTGAAAGTTAAGAGTTTGTATTCATTCCATGATATTGTAACTTTTAGTATATTAATTATTAAATGAAAAATTATATATAGTCAAAATATTAAATATTCCAATTGATTACTATATATTTATACATTATTGACATTAACACAAGAAAATATATTAAAACTACTCCAATAGAATAAAAATATTATATATTATAATCACTTCAAGATGTGGTACTATTATTGGGTCATCACGGGAGAAAAACAACTGGAAATAATTAAACTAAATTTACATGATTAAATAATAACTATAGTATGATTATTTTATATATTTTATTTCTATTAAGTATTAAAATTATTTTTAAAAATATTAAATTAGTTAAAGATATTGTTAATTGTTTTGTTTAAGAAAAATATAATGTTAATTGTTATATGTAAACATTACTTTTAAAATAATTACCGATACTATATATTATTAATGAAAATATAAACTATATATTATTAATGAAAATATAAAGAATTATTTTTAAATAAATGATGAATATTCTCATAAAAATTCAATATATTTTTATTTTTATAAGGCTAAATATTATTGAATGAGCTTAATCATCATGATGACATTATATTTATATTATATATTTTTTATTAATAAAAATCCCATATGATTTAAATATGGAGTATGAAAATTATTTTCTATATCAATTTTTGTATACTAAAAATTGCTTAAAACTATTAATGGTGATATTAATTCATTATTATTATAGTCAAGAAAGCTTTGAATGCAAACAATGCACTTTACTATATTACTAACTAAGTAAAATAATTATTAATAAAGCTGAGTGTATTGTGACATCAATCCTATTCATCTTTGCACTTGTTATTATCATTGAAACCACAAATGTGTATATAAATACGCTTTCTCTCAACCAATACCTCACATCTAAAAAAAACCCTAATTGTATCTTTCTGAAATCCTAAATACTTCACTTTTTTTTCCAGCCAAAACCCTGATTGTGTCTGGCCAAAATCCTATGTTGCCTTAACCACAACCATCGCTTGAATGTTAAGCCTCTACTCTGACCCTTCCTTTCCTCTTCCAAATCTCTAGATTGAAAACTACACTTTAGTATTTGTTTTGCACCATGCTCTTGAGATCGTTCTTGTATTCGATCGGGGGCACCTGCCTCGATGAGGTGGTCAAGGAATCACCATTCAAGCCATTGATGTTGCTTTGCAGACAACCCCTTTTGAAAAGTAGGAATAATAATTTTTGTATTTTGTGTTGCATTTCGTGTGTGTTTTTCGTTTCTTTGTTTTAATGAAATTTTTTCACTGCAGGAATAATATTGTGGGATGGGTCATTTTTCGCACCTGAGTTGAGGGCAACAGATCCACTTAGTAGTGGTACTAAGCATAGGAGATGATATTTTCAGTGCCTTCACCCAACACAGGTGGGATCATGTGGCTTTCCTTTAATATTATTTCTACCATATACCTTTATACATTATTAATGTTGTCTTTGATGAATAAGAATTGAACCAATTGTCCGTCTTTTAACAAGTGGGTTATTCTTTTACTGCAGATGTGTGAGCGAGAAATTTCTTTGAACTGATTTGTGTGACTGATTTAGTGCAAGGTATTTTAATATGAATATTTCAATGTCTATGTCTGACTATGATTGTGTTAAAGTTTTTATGTTAGATTTTATGTCACTAATTCATCAAGTTGAGTTTTTGTGTGTTTATGGAAGTCTTTTGATTAAGAAATATTCCGATCTTGGAGTTTATTTTATTAACTTTTCATTGAACATGTATATTTGAAAATTCATGTTTTGCTTTTTCTCTTAAGTTCATGCGAAGATGGATTTGAAAGGTATTCAAGTGGAAGTTGGTCTTGACGAACATATATTTATGAAGTTATAAAGTTGTTGGAGTTTCAATGAAACCAGTTAAAGAGATAATGTGAGAGTTATAATTTTCCACAAATTATTTGTGACCTTCATTTTAATTTATCAAGGGGAGGTAAAATGTGTACCATGTTTGATATTATGACTTATTCCCTTTATCATAATTTATTATTTTTTTTAGAAAATGAAAATATATTAGAAATAAGGTGATCTTGAGAACAAACTCTCTCAAGTGAGAAAAGCAACAAAGGAAGATACAAGGCAAAAACAGAAAGAAAAAAAGAACAAGATCAAAAGACTAGAGAGCTAGAAACAAACTAACTAATACAACAACTACTTAGAAAAGAAAAGAGCAAGACCAAGGCAACCACCAATAAGGTGAGTGCACCAATATTGCAAATGAAACCAGCCAAGAACTCCAACCAAATAGCTGCAGCACCAACTTAGAGAAGGAACAAAAACTCACGGGCCCCATGGAGAAGGAAACAAAGTAAAACAATTTTCTTAACAGTGGCCAAGGAAGTGAGCGAGACCAAAAGTATATTGATGGCCTTGATAAAATCTGAGTTAATCACCACTGCCCACACTCCTTGTGATTGAACTGGGAACTTCAGAATAAGACCAGATTTGGTGTTCTCTTTGACAGCCAGACTTAGCTAAATAGTCAGCTAACGGGTTTGATTCCCGATAAATGTGGCTGATACCTAGGCAATCCACCTCCACACAAAGAGCATCAATTAAATTAAGGTCCTGAATCAATTTCCAGGGTCTATTCATCTGGTTTAAAGTCCAGCCCACTGCTATTGATGAATCACTTTCAATCTGAATATGTCTCAGCTGGTAATGTTGGCAGAAAATCAGAGCTTGAAGTATAGCCTTAACCTCTGCCTCATAAGCCCATAACACTCCAGTCGCTTTTGAAAAAACCCCAACTATTTGCCTTCTTGAATTCCTGAGCACCCCCCCTACTCCACTTTTTCCTGGGGCTCCTTGAGCTGATCCGTCAACATTAAATTTCAGAACACCAGCCGGAGGGGGAACCCATTCATTCTTTCGGTTTCTAGCAGTCCCTGCTTTGAGTCTTATACTTTCAAAATTCATTAAGAAGTCATGAGCTGAGTAAGGACTGTCTTTCCAATAGGCTTTCACCCACCAAGATATGCGAGAAATATGTAAATCCCAAATGTCTTCCATTATAAAGGGTTTATTGTTAAATATCAGCTCATTTCTGCCCAACCATACTGACCATGTCATGGCATATGGAATGATTTTCCAGAGAGCACTATCTGATTTGTCACGCAGTTCAGGCCATTCAATCATCACACTTTTCAACTGTTCAGGGCAGCACCACTGGATTCCTTCTCTGTTCATTATACCACACCATAGATTCCAGATTTGCTTGCAATGTAACAGTAAGTGGTT
This sequence comes from Lotus japonicus, assembly GCF_012489685.1. Taxonomy (NCBI): domain Eukaryota; kingdom Viridiplantae; phylum Streptophyta; class Magnoliopsida; order Fabales; family Fabaceae; genus Lotus; species Lotus japonicus. The sequence goes on from NC_080044.1 coordinate 53,382,012, forward strand.
TGTAGTCTCCACAACCAGCCCACAAACGCTGCATCTCCCCTGATTTTCAATTAACAACCCCCGTTTCACTAGGTTCTCTCGCACTGCAATTCTGTCAAGGGATGCCTGCCAAACAAAGACAGCAACTTTGGGTGGTATGACCTTGCGTACACAATTTGGTATGATAAATGCATTGCAGTTTAAGGAGTTCTGTTCTGCGAGGCTGCAAAGGGCTTTAACCGAGAAACAACCCCGCTGATCCCCTTGCCAAAAAATACCATCTTCACCTTTGATTGGTATATACGAGTTTATGGTATTGAGTAAGCATGTTTCTTCATCTGTTTCCCACCCCAAGCATTGCCTTCTGAGTTCAATAGACCATGTCCATAATCTGCCCAAATAGGATCCCATCTCATTGATGTAAGCATCCTTATTGATTGCCAAAGCATAGATCCGAGGGAAAGAAATATGAAGTGGGACTTGATTAACCCAAGGATCAAGCCAGAATCTTACCTCATTTCCTCTCCCCACTTTACATCGAAGCTGATTCCTAAAAGCTTTGGCCAAGATCGAATCCTCAAATAACATCTTCAAGATATCTTGCCAGACATACGAACACCCATTGTATCGATCAGCCACCAAGTGCAGTAGAAAGCACCTACTATCCCACCCATATTTAGCACAAACCACTTTCCTCCACAATGCATTCTTTTCTATTCCAAACCTCCAAGCCCATTTGAGGAGAAGTGCTCTATTTTTCCATCCCAGGAACCCGAGCCCAAGCCCTCCGTATTGTTGGTCTTTGCATATTTGCTCCCATGCAACCCAGCTCACTTTCCTTTGGCCCTCCTTATTGCCCCATAAAAAGGATCGCATCAGTTTCTCAAATTGATCAACCACACCCACTGGTGCTTTGAAAATCGACATATAATATACGGGAACCGCTGCAATTATGCTTTTAAGGAGCACCAACCTCCCACTTAGAGATAGAAATTTTGAGCGCCATGGAATCAACTTTACCCTCATCTTCTCAATTAAAGGTAGCCAAGCTTGTTTCCTTCTAGGATTTCCACCAAGAGGGATCCCAAGGTAAATGAAAGGTGTAACGCCCCGATTTCTCGAGTGTTACACAGTAACTAATTAACCAATTTTCGTAAAGAGTTTTCGTCGATTCACTTATTAATCTTCAATTAATGACAAACCTTTCATTTTACAAAAACTCTTGAAACATAACCTTTCCAAAAAAACACGCGGAAGTGACCAACTTCGTAAAACTTTTTAAATAACCAACTGTAAAGAGTACGAAACAAAGGCCTGAATGAAAATAAAGATTACATCAAAACTTGTTCATTCGAATTTAAGCAATAAAATTGTTCGATACCAACACTTCGGAAACTCTCAACCCCAACAGAAAACAAAAGACTCTCAACCCAAACCCTATTCCTTAGCCTCTTCCTCTTCCTCTAAAGTGTAGTCGTCCTCCAGTATTGGCACGTCACGTAGCATCAACTCCCAAGAATGAGTCATCGCCATTATCTTCACGACCATCTACCCCCCCCAAACAAACACATAGCAAACAAGCAGGGTCAGGTCCAACAAAAGAATGATAATGACAAAATCAACAACAACATATATAATATAAGTACATTATATGTCTTTTATGGGAAAGAGTCAGTTACTAACGGAATCTCACTTCACACAACCCACCAAAACTTCCATGGCCATAATCACGATCATCCGCAGATGAACAAATCTCGGAGGGGACTCACCGTACAACCCTCAATCATGTGGGGGGACTCACCGTCCGCCAGACTCACCGTCCGTCCACAGAATCACAAGGCGACCGCAGTCAGCCAATCACGTGGGGACTCACCGTACAACCCACAAAACACCCTCGCGTGCAAGGTACCATCGTTCTCATGGTCCATAGTCCTCACCAGACCTATGTCCAATTATTCACATTTACTTGCAAGCGAGTTTATTACACTTTTCTCTTTGTTAAGTCTCTAAAATCAATCCTAGAGTCTTATCATACTCTTTATACAACAACCTTCACAACACAACATTCACGGGTTACAAGGGAATTACGGCTAGGTGAGCGACCCTTGAACCATTAACTCAGAAAATAAATATAATCCACGTAAAGGAACGCAAGAACATTCACTCATGCATAATATATCATCGCAACTTCAACATATTGACAGCAGAAACAACTTTCACAAAAATAGCGCCACAGAATGCATCTTTCAACCAAAAATCACATATGATACCTTTCTAGAAAGCTATTTTAAATATCTACAACTCTCTAGTTAAAATCATTTTCATTTGAGTCCCAGAATTAGGTGATATTAGGCCTTAAAGCTAACTGTCCGGAACAGGAAGACAGCAGGTGTGACAGTTACTAAACACGACCCCCAGATCACATTACTAAACCAAAAATTATGATTTCTATATGTCTGGAAAGATATTTCGAAAATCTACAACTTTCATTTTAATCACTTTTTTATTTGATGACCATAAACAGGTAAAAAGGGGCTCTGAAGTCCGCTGTCCAGTACAGGAAACTGGCAGCGAAACTTCCACCTCTAGTTTAAGCTATAAACCATCTCAGCCCAAGGCTTTAAGCTATGTTCCAGCAATAAAATCAAATCACATAGGTCTCATATGATAATAGTACAGCAAGCAAACCTTCAACAATCAAGATTCTTCACAAACAAACATAGCAACAAGTCCCTAATAAACTACCCAAGTCCTAGGACCAGCCCTTACCTTGGGTTCTTGGTCTGAAAAGAGAAGAGAATGAAGTTTGGAAGAACAATCTCTTGCTGTCCAAGTCTCCTTCACCTTCCTTCTCCTTCGCGAAACTCTCTCTATTCGCGCTCTCTCCCTTGCTCGCGCGCATGACCGGCGACAATGGTGGTGGCTTGGGCGGCGGCTCCCTTCTCTTCTCTCACACGTTCTCTCTTTGTTTTTCACGTGAAGGTGCTGTAGTGTATCTCTGTTTTCTGATTGTGGAAGAATAGGGTTTCCCCCCTTGGCTAAAATCACATGCAACCCACAAGTGGGCTAGGGTTTTGTTTTTCCACAAGCCCGACCCAAGTCCAACCTTAACCCACCAGTCTAATTACCTAATCAGACCTGAAACTTACTAAAACCTAAGCCCTCAAAGGTAAATTCATAATTAAATTCGGACTTAGAAGAAAAACAATGTAATAATCCCGCTGGCACTGTACAGCCGGAACTACGTTCACTAAAACGGGGATATCTGGAGCTACAGATATCGGATCGACACGAAACCACTTGGAGAATTTTCTAGACTTGAGGGTCTACAACTCTCATGAAGGAAGTTTTCCCAAATGAAGTCGTTAAGACCCTCTAAAAATTCACACAAGTTGACAGTTCTAATCTGCCAGTTATCAAACATTAGCTAAAACTTCAATTTTATTCAAACTTCCATAAAATTGTTCCAAATTGAACTTAGGGCCTTACAAAAGGCAATGTTCCTACACTAACCTCCACCGACTCCGCCAGGTCCCTCACCCACTCAGGACACACCTTGCACCCAAACAATTGTGATTTAGAAAAGTTCACCTTGAGACCCGATGACCAGAGAAAGGCTTCCAAGGTGTCATTCAATCCGCGCAATTGACTGGGATCGTTTTCACAAAACACGAGTGTATCGTCCGCAAATTGTAGGTGGTTGATGAAGACTCCCTCTCCAATTTTGAATCCGCTCCACTGATCTTCTTGTAGCAGTAGATTCAGCATACATGATAGTACATTTGCACATATATTGAAGAGCATTGGAGATAAAGGATCTCCTTGTCTCATGCCTTTCTCAATATTAAAGAACTCCGTTGGAGATCCGTTAACTAACACAGCTAAGGTAGCTGATGATATGCACCCATGAATCCAAGTTAACCATCTCTGTCCAAATCCCATTTCCTTCATTGTTCCATGCAAAAAGTTCCAATCCACATTGTCATAAGCTTTTGCGAAGTCTATTTTCAAGAGTAGCCCACCTCCCTCACTTTTTAACATTGTGTCCACTATTTCATTTGCAATCATTATACAATCCGCTATTTGGCGACCTTTTGTGAATGCGAATTGATTTTCAGTAAGGATATATGGCATTACCTGCTGAAGGCGACCCGCCAGAACTTTGGCTATTAGCTTATATACACTCCCAATTAAACTTATGGGGCGATAATCTGAGGCCGAACTTGGATCATCAGATTTTGGTATTAGAGTAATAAAGGCAGCATTTAAGCCTCTCACTAGCTTGCCATGTGTGTAGAAATCTCGGAAGACTTGCACAATTTCAGCTTTAATAGTTTTCCATAACTCTTTAAAGAAGGTGAAATTGAAACCATCTGGACCAGGGGCTCTATTTCCGTCACATGACTTAATTGCTTTCCAGATTTCCGCTTCAGAAAATTCTTCTTCCAGCAGATCCCTCATAGCCGCACTGAGTTTGGGCAGATTTGGGCACCGAACAACCACCTTTACTCTACCTTCCTGCTTGAAGAATCCATTAAAGTGAGAGAACAAGGCATGTTTTATTGCTGCTGGGATAAAATTATCATTTATAAATAGCAAATCCTTCTCTATCTATCAATCTATAAATATATATATATATATATATATATTTTGTGGATAACTTTAGTATGTAAGAAAGTATCTGTTGTGCTTGCCCATATTTTGTTATGCTCTATAAAACTATTGTTTCTGCAATTTGGTTTTTGCTTAAGTTTACTCTTGATGATAAGAGAATAAAAAAATCGACCACTCAATACTTAAATGATAATTACAATAAGAAGTTGAAGTATGAAATTCTTACTACTCCTCAAGCTAGAAGTGACACAAAGCCTATTTATTTGTCTGTGGACACTAGGTCTTTCTCTTTTATATAGTTATATTTATTTTTCACGATAACTTTTTGTTATACTTAAACTTTTCTTTTCAATCGTATCATAGTCGTAGGTTTATCGACTCGTAGCTAGACAAAGATACACAAAAAGATTGAATGAGAACCAAGTAACTTTCCTTTTAAACGCAACAAGTTATTGTTCTCAACAAAGAGGGAAAGTTATATAAGTACTTAGTTGATTTTTGTAGACCACTTATATAATTTTCCTTTTCATGAGGATGCTGACACAAGTTTTAAAAGGGAAGTAATTACTTGCTCCTTGTTCAATCTTTTTGTGTATCTTTGTCCCGCTGCAATTTAACAAATCTACAATGAAGAAAAAGTTGAAGTGTAAATGGAAATTTCTCAAGCAAATTAAATATATAGCTAAGTAAAAGGAAATACATCTATAGTAAAATTATTATGCTTTATGTCACTTCTAGGTTGAGGATCATTAAGACTTTCATACTTCAACTTTATAGTGTACTTCTCGTTTAAAAGTATAGAGAGACCATTTTTTGTTTTGTTTTCTTATCATCAAGGGTAAACTTAAAGAAAATATCAAATTAAAAAGACAATATTTGTACGGAGCATAACAAAATATGGCATGCATGTCGGATACTTGCTAACATAATAAAGTTATATAAAATATATAGCCAAGTATTTACTATTTACAAGTGATAACCTTTTCCCAACAAAAAACTATGATAAAGGAGAAAAAGTCATAATATCAAACATAATACACATTTTACCTCTACTTGATAAACTAAAGCGGAGCTGATAATTAATTTTTTTGACAAAGTAAAACTTACTCACATTATTTCTTTAATTGCTTCCATTGAAAGTTAAAACTTCAATAACTTTATAACTTTATTATGTTTTCCAAGAACAACTCTCATCTTTATTCTTTTCAAAGTCTTCTTCACATAAACTTAAGAGAAAAAGATAAACATGATTTTTCAAACATACATGTTCAATGAAAAGTTAAGAAAAGATAAACTATACACAATTTTTAAACTAAAAGTCTTGCATAAACAAATAGTAGCTCAAGATAATGATTGAGAGACATAAATTGAAGTCTAACGCAAAACTTTAACACATTCATGATGAATAGGCATTGAAATGTTCATATTTAAATGTTTTACAATAAAATTAGTCACGTGAATCGGTTCTAAGAAGAAAGCTCTTGTTGACTTATATGCAGTAAAAAAAAATTTGTTGTTACTGTGAGGCCGGTCGTCTGATCGGGATGTTACAATATACCCGGTAAAGAAGCAAACTACATCTATATATACACGATATATTTCTATGTATCTCAACTAAAGTACCAAAAACTTTTGATTTTAGAACTACATGATTTATCAAATAATATGGATGTAAATATGTATGTATTAACGTTATGGTGTATATATAAATAAAATTATATTTATATTTGTAAATATTCAGTTTAGATTAGATTATTTCGGTTTTGAAAATCAAATTCAATAAAAAATCAATATTTTCTGTTTCCGATCCATTGGGTTATTGATTGCTTGGATTTCAATTGTTTTGGATTTCGGCTCCATCACGTTTGGTGCAATCCAATCCAAACTGAATATTGGATTAGATTGGTTATGAACACCCCAACGACTCCTACAACCAATCCAAACCAACCAAAATCCAATCAAATCAATAACCCAATGGATCAGAAACTGAAAAAAATGGATTTTTATTAGATTTGATTTTCAAAATGAACCAATCCAATCCATACTTAATATTTACAAATATACATATAATTTATTTATATATAGATCATATCATTTATACTTACATATTTACATCTATGTTATTTCATAAATCATTAGTTGTAAAATCAAAAGATTTTGGTGCTTTGGTTGAGACACATAGAAATATGTCGTGTATATATAGATGTAGTTCGCTTCTTTACGTGTATATTGTAACATCTTGATCTGATGACTGGTCTCACGGTAACAACGCGAGTTTTTTCAGCATGTTTTGTCCTCACTCACGTGCTTCATGGCAAAACTTTCCAGAAGTCACTCATTCCAATATTACTAGAAGGCAAGCACACTTAACTACCTTAGATTTTTATGTGTCGGGTTCCCGAAAAGAAGATGCATCTGGTTTTTCAAACCAAACTAATAAAATTTGGATTGGATTGGATTGGTTCAGATTTATAAGAAAAAAACCGATTGAAGTGATAAAATCGAAGAGATTGAATCGGTTGTATTTTCCCCTTTAAACTGAACCAATTCAGACGACGAACACCCCTAGTACGTACTTGAAGGCACTAATAATATCCTCTCCAATATATACTTAATAAGTTGAGAGAGCATAGTATTATTGGGTGCCCATTAGGGTGGACTATTAGTAATTTGGTCCGCCAACGAACTAAGAGCATTTTAGACTTTGCACTCTGAGTATTTTAGACTTTGCACTCTTGATATTTCCCCTTCTCCTCTTTCCCCCGTCCACTCACTTCAACCATCTCTAGCTAACCGCCACCACTCCGACAGAGACCATTTCCAGCCATTTCTTGTAGTTTGAGGGCATTTTCTAGAAGATTGTTCGGCGAGTGACGAATTTCATATCTCACTCAAAGTAAAGGACGATTTTCTGATTCAACCCAAATATTAATGGTCAAAAATAAAAGTAATGACATAGTTTTGATTGGCAGACGAATGTTAGTTGTTACTAAATTAGTATAAATTATCCCTCCTCAGTAGTAGAAAGTATTGTAACACAGAACTTAGTGAACCAAACAAGTTTTTGAGGTTATCATGTAATTTCTCCTAACAAAGTCCAAGACACCTAATCCGAACAAGACACTAATGGTTATATATGCATTCATAGTTTGGTTCAGATTTCATTTTCTCAAACTCAAAATTCATCTGAACTCATTGGATTTTCGTTCCTAGAATCCAATACCTCTGGTCCTATTTATAAGAAACAAAAAGAAGAAAAATTTGGGTACTTTTTATAAGAACTAAATGAAAGTTTGTGCTATATTAATTTTTTTTTCCAATGATACTCTTATAACTAGTAAAATGTGTTTCATTAGTTATTCTTTCTTCTTCCCACTCTCCCACATAAGTACTACTTGTAAGACCAAGGTTTGGTTAGGTGGTACAACTCTATGTTTTGGTGATAACAAGTTCTTTATTGTGTATGAAAAATTAGGGTACTCTAACGTTTGTCTTTTAAGTGTTTGACAAACAAGCTCTGATTCTGATTCAAAGACATATCCATCAGAAGTTAAAGACCAAAGAGTAATCAACATAACGCTTCTGCAATCACTACGTTTTTCTGAACGGTAATAAAAGCTTCAGATGTTCTGAAGATTAAAGCTCTGATGTGGGCTCTGAAGATTCAAGTGCTGAAATTCGTAAGACCAGAAGTTCTGAGCGAACGGTCCAGAAGCTGAGACTTGAAGATTTTGAAGTCCAAGAGTAAGCTGGTTCTCAAGACCCAAGTGCTTCTAATTCTGAAGACCAGATGTTCTGAGTGAACAGTCCAGAAGCAGAAGTTATGAAGGTCAGAGGATCCAAACTTCCTTCTGAGTCTGATCAATTGCTTCACAAGTTCCAATATGAAGCGTCGCCAAGATCAGGAGTCAACTAGGATAAGACAATGTCATTGTCAATAGTACAAAAGCAGTGTACTATTCTTACCGTCTTACCTACCAAGTTCAGCCACAACAGGTTCTGGAATTTTCAGAATTATCCTCCAACAGACATATTCTATCAACGGATACAACACCTACACCTTGGAGTATTTAAAGGTTGAAGATAGAAGAAATTGGAGGATACCTTAGAAATATTTTCTTCATTGTTCTTATTGTGCTTACCTCTGCTTGTTTAGAAGCAACTCTTTGTAAACCCAAACCTTCTACAAATTTGTTTGTAGTTCCTTGAGAGACCAGTGAGGTCAGGATTCTAAAGAAGACTAAGACTTGTGTGTCTTGGTATTCCTAGTTCTTATATTTGTTAGTCACTGAGCAAGGTGTGCTAGTGCAGTTGTAACAATCTTTGAATAGTGGATTACCTTCATTCTACGAAGGAAGAAATCACCTTAACGGGTGGACTGGATTAGCTTGAGGGATTTATCAAGTGAACCAGGATAAAACACTTGTGTGCTTTTCTCATCTCTTTATCTCTTGCACTTTGTATTCTTGAAACCGAGAAGATTTCCTAAAATCCTAAAGGGAAAGTTTTTAAACATAAAACCCTATTCAAACCTCCCATTTCTAGTGTTTTTCATACCTTCAATACTCCCTCCAGTCCACAATATAAGCAAAAAAATAGGTGTTTTAGTGGTCCAGTATAGAAGAAATAAGCATTGTTTTGAGAGTGTGTTAAATATCCATTTCCAATTTTACCCTTATTTATTTAGAAAGTACTCCACTTTTCCATGTACAAAAAACATTTAATCTCCCCTGTAACATCCCGACTTGACGACTGGCATCACGGTAACAACACGAGTTTTTTTAGTGCACTTTGTTCTCACTCGCGCACTTCCCGAGAAAACTTCCCAGGAGGTCACGCATCTCAATATTACTCCAAGGCTAGCACACTTAACCATGAAGTTCTTATGAGTTGGGCTCCTGAAAAGAAGTTGCAACTTGTTTTCGGGAGCCCAACTCATAAGAACTCCATGGTTAAGTGTGCTAGCCTTGGAGTAATATTGGGATGAGTGACCTCCTGGGAATTTTTCTCGAGAAGGGTGCAAGTGAGGACAAAGCGCGTTGAAAAGACTCGTGTTGTTACAGTGGGGTCAGTCGCCAAGTCAGGATGTTACAAATGGTATCAAAGGCGACCTCTCCCAGTACGGTGTGGTTCGAGGACGAACCAAGCGAAAGTTGGTGGGCCTGTGACACTCGGGGTCCGACGAGGGTTGGGAGTGATCGTCGGTGCAGTGAGGCACGGGCAAGGAGCGGCTCCTAGTAGGCTTCTAGGCGGAGGGGCACATGAACGAACCGATCTCACACCCGAACAAGAGGTATTCGGAGACTGTATAGGGGATGGACTATACAGTTGAGGAGGGCATAAAAGATTTGATTGGTACTACTCATAACAACAAGATGCATCTTCTTTTCGGGAGCCCAACTCATAAAAACTCCATGGTTAAGTGTACTTGACTTGGAGCAATATTGGGATGGGTGACTGATAAAGGTTTTTTCCTTGTTGTTTGTACTGCTTTGGAACCAAACCTTTATGATTCAATCGTAGTAAAGCAGATACGGGTTTATCGTCCTCAGGGATTGTGTGAACATCGGTTCCACAAGCTAAATGTTGATTCGAGCAGATGAAAAGATATTTGAAGAATTTGTTTTTGTGATTTTCAATATAAGGAAAGCGGTAAAAGAAATTCTTCAAATATCTTTTCATCTGCTCGAATCTACATTTAGCTTGTAGAACCGATGTTCACACAATCCCTGAGGACGATAAACCCGTATCTGCTTTACTACGATTGAATCATAAAGGTTTGGTTCCAAAGCAGTACAAACAACGAGGAAAAAACCTTTATCAAATTTGGCGCCGTTTTGTTGAAAGGTTTTTACCACAACTACTTTCAAATCCCTTTCAAGATTCAATTGTAGCACAGTAAAGGGTTTTTATCGTCCTCAAGGAATTGGAAATACAATGTCGTTCTTTAGCTAAATTACTTAAGCAAAGAGTTCAAGAAACATTTGGTTGGTTGTTTTAAACTAAGTTGCAAAACTAGAAGAAGGTGGTAATAAAACGGTTTGTAAACAAGCGGAGAAAACAGTTGGAATTGGATTTCGCCGATTTACTGTTCAGTATCCTTATGATTTCATATATAAATTACTTCCTATGTTGAATATCATCACATCATTTCTTATCCTTTTCATAGTTCCCTCATAAAAAGGATCATTCAACTCACTTTCTAACCATCAATCCCTTGAATAATTAAGAAAACAAGTTGTATTAAGATTAGATGTTACTTGACTAATGAAATTAATTCCATTCCTAGAACTAAAATCACTAGATGATCCTATCTATTTCAGATTCAAGTAACTAGTTTCCACTACTTAATCAAACCCAAGAACAAGTTTTAGTTGATCATTCTAAAACAAGCATTAAGAGCAAGATAGATCATTGAAATCAACACATAGAAACATGAATTTATACATGAGAATCAAGATGGATACATCTGTGCAGAGTGCTGGGCGGCCCTTTATGGGCGCTGGGCGCCCAGTTACTTCAAGGTTGGGTTTCAATAACCGCCCTAAGCGCTGGGCGGCTACTGACAAGCGCTAGGCACCCTGCTGATCCAGAAATTCTCTAAGTCTCATAAAAAATATGTCTTTTTCCTTGAGAACTTAGACCCTACATCAAAATTTGAGAATATAATCAGTCATAAAACACATTTGAGTTTAACTCTCAATCAAATAACAAATTCCAATCAAGATGAGAGAAACTAATTGGGATTTCTCATAAACCACTTGAGATAAGTGCCTAAAATGTGTATGAAAACTAGGAAAATATGGCACTTATCAGAGACCTCCTGGGAAGTATTTACAGGAAGCGGGTAAGTGAGGACAAAGCGCGCTGATAAGACTCGTGTTGTTAGCGTGGGGTCAGTCGTCAGATCGGGATGTTACATCCCCACTTTCCCATGTATAGGTTATTTACTTGGAGAAGAGAGAAGAAGGTTTTGAGCCTATTCTTAATTAAATAGTGTCATTCATGATTAAAGGTTGTGTAGATAAGGGTGATTTTGGAAACAAAATTATGTTTCAACTTTGTTAATTGAAAAACACATGTTTCATTGTTATTTCTTGGTATGTGAGATGTTTGGTTTTTTTGCTTATATTGTGGACCTAAGGGAGTACTTTAGAAAAAAGGGTAATTTTGGAAATTTATTTTAATTTAGGACAAATTTAATAAATTTTAATTAATTTAACTAAATTTCTTAAACTGTGTGAATTTAACTACTCCTTCCCACATCGATATTCACGAGTCCAATCCGGTCCTTTTATTGGCTTCATATTGGTTTGGGTCGAACAAAGTGATTGGATCGCTCCATGTCGTGAGCACCCACTACAACATACTAGTAATAAAATAAATAACAATAAACAATTACATATAATCTATCTATCTATATGTATATTCTATCTATCTATCTATCTATCTATATATATATATATTGCCTTCCAGAGGCTGTGTTTTTTGCTCTAATTGGCGCTCAGGCGTGCTTTATTGGCGCCTGAGCGCCCAGACTCATTTATTTTGCCTATAAATAAGGCTTTGGCCATTTTCTTTGTAACACTTTGACATTTTACTCATTTTGAATCAAGTTTAGAAGCTGAGGTGAACCTTGGGGCTTGTGAGAGGCTTCCAACTTGTGATTTTTCTCAGGTTCTTTAACATTTCTTGCATGGATTCTCTAGCCATGAGTGGCTAGTTTTCTTTTATGCTTTGGGTTTATGAGGTTCTTCTATGAAACTCGAGTTTTCTAAATCCTATCTCTATGCATGAGTTCTTGATTTAACCTTGTATTTCAATTCCTTTATGCATGATTAGTTTGAGTGCACTCTTGCTATAGACTAGATTATAATCAAAACGGAAGTTTGTTATGATTTAGGGACATGAATTGGAATAGATCCTTCTATGCTTGCTTCTAGAAATAGAGTAAGGGTTGAATTTTGTTGGCATGAATATGTATGCTATATAACCTCAAATGAATGATTAAGTACACAAGGAATTGGGCTTAACTTTTAATTTGAGAGAATTGCTTATGTGAGGAATCAATAAGTGAGTATATAGGCTAAATCAACAAGGAATGAATCAAGGTTTCACATGCATAGGATAGGTAGACTATAGTGGATTAGATGATCAATAACCCAAGGCATTTCCATCAATTGTTATTTTCAACACTTTCAATAGTGCTCTTTTGCAAATATTTTGTCACCAACAACCAAATCAATTTCAGAATTTAATTTCTTTCAAAACTTGCAAACTTTAGCCTAAAATCCACAATTCTCACTCACAATCCATGTGGTTCGATATTTTAAAACCCGGAGATTTCTATACACTTGCAGATTGACCAACATCTACATGTTCCAACGGCTCTCAACCTATCTGTAACACCCCGATTTCGGTGGCGTCACTTTAGTAACCAAAAAGAAACTTAAAGCGGAAAAACGTGAATATTTTTTTTTTTGATAATACAATCAAAGACTGAAAGAAATGAAACTCAACAACAAAAGATAACAGAACTAATATACAATAATATTTACAGCCCCCGCTGTAAGTAACAAACCACGTCACGAGTATCCTCCAGTGACGGGAAGTAGTAGAAAGTAGCGCCCGTAGGCAATATGTACAGTCCAAAGGAAAAGTTAAGTGTCCGCAACACAATTCTTCAAAAATGAGAATAAGTTAGCCCAAACGGCCTGAAACAAGACCCCCTAGTCCAACCAACTCTCTGTGATTTCCGTAGAGAAACCACACAAAAAGCTATCGGCAGGAAACTTCCCTGTCCCCAACTAGAAACATGACGGTCAGAGCTAAGACTCTACTCCTACACTAATCCTGTCTCGAGGAGCCCACACCAGCACTCAAATCCTACATGCTAGCGTAGTCGTCGTCCGAATCTGAATCCAGAACGACCAAATCTATGTACACCATCCTACCTCCTCTCGCTACCCCGATGCGCTCCTGTGCTGGCCTCACGGGCTTAGGGCCCGCGCCAAAATCATCGATGACAGCAACAGTGGGTGAGCTGGACTCCGCAGAAGTCCCTCCCACATGCTCCTCCTCTGAGGGGTCCTCATCATCAGAAGATGACGGTGGTGGTGGTGCTCCTACTCCTGGTCCGAAGTGCACGCCGGGTGGTAAGTTGAAGCTCACAGTGTACCTCCTCAGCACTCCCTCCGTCAGGTGTCCAAGTCGGTCGACACGGTCCTCCATAATCCTCCCCGAATAGGTCGCTCGGTGGCCAGCGGGGTCGACCACCCACGAACCGGGGTCATCCAGGTCCAGCATCTCAAACCGGGTCCCCCCCAAAGGGTGGACCATCGTAAACCAGTCCGCCATAGACATCTGACAATGGGCGTAGTCCGCCAAAGCACACACAGAAGACGCGAGGGTCAACTCCAAAGAATTATGTAAATAATAAATCCAATAGGTAAAGATAAGGAGTAGCCACTTAGGCTTATAAGTTAGAGATAGTATCCTAGAGTTGTATATTGTCACAATGAATATAAAAGACGATAATAACAATTAGCATGCATCAAATAGGTTTAACAAGTATCAATCACACTCAGCGACTAAGTTAGTATGCATGTTGCGTGAAATGCAATGCCAGTTGACAAGATGCATTCCGGAAGGATGGGCATCAACGAGTCAGCCCTAGCACCAGCCACGGTGGGACCATTTCTGCTCGCGTGTCTCTTATACCACACAAAGTGTAGTGAGATCAGCAGTTAACCCGAAGGTCTGCCATTTCCGTCTGCTACTAAGAATCACCGCAGTGTTCTTATATGGAAATCCGGGTCTTATGACCATTTTGGAATCCACCGAGGTCCGGTATCCCGTCGTGTATTAACCTCAAAATGAGTGCATGAATGCAAAGTGATTAGCCAAACAACGTCTCCGACCTCACTCGACACGTCGCCACGTGTTCTAACTAACTTACTGTCTCTATAAAGAATACCCTAAGGTAAATGTCGATTCTGCGACAAAATACAATTAATCATAAAAAGAGTGCAATCACTCACGATAACTCTTCGAGTCATCAATGCTATCACGAAGTCTCACGCTTCCGTTAAGTCTTATACAATCACGAAGTCTCACGCTCCAGTGAAGCTTTATGCTTTCACGAGGTCTCACGCGTCAGTGATTTTACACACTTGCACGAAGTCTCACGCTTCAGTGAAGTTTCATGCTGTTCACGAGGTCTCACGCCTCAGTGAAGATCCATGCTTTTCACGAGGTCTCACGCCTCAGTGAAGCTTCTCGGCTCATCCCTTGGATGGCTAAACAAACTGCTCAAAGAGCGAAGGAGTATCAACATACTCAGAACTTACAATTTCCCTACAACTTGGATTCGACGACACTTCTCATTTTCCAAAACTAATATTCAATCCTAAGCTTGCATCCGAGATTATTATCTTTATTGAAAGTTTTAGAGGTTGTTTAATATCTTATGAATTTTCCTTGTAAAAATAGTTTCCATTTAGTCTTATCGTAATTCCTATGAGTTTCAAAGATCCCATAATCCCAAGTAATTCCCAGAGAATGTCTCGATCCACTAAAACCATAACAAGGTCCGAACTCCGTTCGTCCCGTCAAACTTTCTCAAAATCTCATAAGAATTTGGCATGACTTGCCTGTTATCCTCATTCTCCAGCACCACAGATATATGTGTAATAGCATAGTTAAATTAGCACAGTCCAACAATCATGGCACATATATTAACACATCCTAGATTAACCACGTAGCACTTAGCATATAGGGCAGATATCACACATCCTAAATTAACCATTTAGCACATAGCATGTGATTCAAACTCAAAAACAGTCAATAGATGAATAATCATCATTGTCAGCCGAAGCCTCAGAAAACATTTTACCAGTCAAACACAAACAAGTGCATAAACAGTAAATCAAGTCGAATGCGTCGACACCTAAAGCATTAGCTAATAGTTCAGTGAGTAGCCCTCACCTGTAGCTCCTCCAGGGTTCTACTCAAACGCTCCTTCACAATCCACGCCTTGTTCTTCGGGAATTTCCTCAAAAGAACCTTTAGAGCAAAAACCACAGAATTCCATCATAATCAGTCAGAAACTCAGCAATCAATACTTACTAAGGTTACACGAAGTAGCATATACTCCGAGGTACGATAATCTAATGAAATCGGACAAGTTTTCGAAAAAGAAATTTTCTTCCTCCCCTAGGGTAGCTCACGGCCACACACAACAATTGTGTGCGCCGACTTTTCTTCGATCAAACTTGGTTCCTAGGTTATTATTAGTCGTAACTAAGGTGAATCTAAACTCGGAAAAATTATCGGGTCGAAAACTGTCACAGGGGTATTTTGGTCAATATTTTTAGCTCAGAATTTCAAAATTGAAATTTCAAAAAACAAATTGGATGGGGACGTCAACAACGACGTTTATGACGACTGATCCTACTAGCACTAAGCTAAGTCGATAGTTTTCAGCTTAGAGGATGAATCTTTGCCTAAAAATGGGTATTTCCTATAGAAATGAATTCCGGCGGCATTTCGGCGACATTCGGCAAAATGTAATCCGCTAGAAGTACTCTTGGGTGTAACACCCCGATTTCGGTGGCGTCACTTTAGTAACCAAAAGAAAATACTTTTAGCGGAAAAACGTGAATTATTTTTTTTTTCGACAACATAACTAAAGACAGAAAGCAATAAAACTCCCCAACAAAAGATAAAAGGAACTACTATACAACTATATATACATGCCTCGTGTCGGGTGACAGAAAAGAGTAACGCCCGAAGGCAATATGTACAGTCCAAAATAAAGATGCTGTGTCCGCAACACTAACCTACAAAAACTGAGAGCAAGTTGGCCCAGCGGCCTAAGAAAAGACCCCCCTAAATCCAACCAGCTCTCTGCGATCTCCATAGGAAACCACACAAAAGCTACCGGTAGGAAAACTACCCGGTCCCCAAAAACGGAAGCATGACGGTCAGAGCATCGACACAACTCCTACACTATCCCTACCCGAGGAGCCCACACTAGCACTCGCTCCTACATGCTAGCGCGGTCGCCATCCGAATCTGCATCCGGGACGACTAGGTCGACGTACTCAACACTGCCCTCTCTGTCCACCCTAATGCGCTCCCGCACTGGACTCTCGGGCTCGGGGCCCGGAACGAGATCCGCAACGACAGCAGCAGCAGTAGACGGACTAGACTCCGTCGAAGCCCCACCTACTGGCAACTCCTCAGAAGGGTCCTCATCATCTGAAGGAGATGGTGGCGGTGGAGGTACTCCCAAGCCGGGTCCACAGTGTACTCCTGGAGGCAGGTTGAAGCTCACTATGTGCCTCCTCATCACTCCCTCCGTCAAGCGTCCGAATCGATCGACACGGTCCTCCATGATCCGACCGGTGTAGGTCGCACGGTGGCCCTCGGGATCGACCACCCATGCACCTGGGTCGTCTTGGTCAAGCATCTCGTACCTGGTCCCCCCTGACGGGCTGACCATGGTAAACCAATCCCCCATACTCATCTGACAAATGGCGTAGTCCGCCCAAACACACACAGCAGACGCGAGGGTCAACTCCAAAGAATTATATAATTAATAAAACCAGATATAATTATAGGATAATAAATACTAGCCTCTCAGGCTTATAAGTTTTGGGATAGCTTCCTAGGGTTGCATGTATCACAATAAATATAAAGAGCCATAAAACAAGTAGCATGCCTCAAAAATAGGATAAACAGTTACCAATCACACTCAGCAACTAAGTTAGCATGTATGTTGCATGAAATGCAATGCTGGGTAACAAAATGCATTCCGGAAGAAGGATGGACATCAACGAGACGGCCCTAACACCAGCCACGGTGGGTACCTTCCTGCTCGCGTGTCTCTTACACCACACAAAAGTAGTCAGATCAGCAGTGAACCCGTAGGTCTGCCATTCCGTCTGCTACTGAGGACCACCGTAGTGTCCTAAATATGGAAATCCGGGTCTTATGACCATTTTGGAATCCACCGAGGTCCGGTATCACGCCGTGTATTAACCTCAAAATGAGTGCATGAATGCAAGTGATTAGCCAAACAACGTCTCCGACCTCACCCGACACGTCGCCACGTGTTCTAGATTAACTTAAAGTCTCTAAAAGAATACCCTAAGGTAAATGTCGATTCTGCGACAAAATGCAATTAATCATAAACAAAAGAGTGCAGCCACTCACGACAACTCTTCGAGTCATCAATGCTCTCACGAAGTCTCACGCTTCTGTGGAGTCTCACACATTCACAAAGTCTCACGCTT
The DNA here is from genome assembly GCF_012489685.1 of Lotus japonicus. Classification (NCBI taxonomy): domain Eukaryota; kingdom Viridiplantae; phylum Streptophyta; class Magnoliopsida; order Fabales; family Fabaceae; genus Lotus; species Lotus japonicus. The sequence continues at coordinate 53,399,903 of NC_080044.1, forward strand.
CAGTGAAGTTTTATGCTTTCACAAGGTCTCACGCCTCAGTGAATTTACACACTTGCACGAAGTCTCACGCTTCAATGAAGTTTCATGCTGTTCACGAGGTCTCACGCCTCAGTGAAGATCCATGCTTTCCACAAGGTCTCACGCCTCAGTGGAGTATCACGCATTCACAAGGTCTCACACCTCCGTGAAGCTTCTCGGCTCATCCCTTGGATGGCTAAACAAACTGCTCCCAGAGCGAATGAGTATTAACATACCCAAAACTCGAAATCTTCCCAACACTTGGATCCGACGACACTTCTCATTTTCCAAAACTAAACTTCAATCCAAAGCTTGCATCCGAGATTGTTATCTTTATTTAAAGGTTTAGAGGTTGTTTAGTATCTTATGAATTTCTTAATAAAAATAGCTCTTTTTGTCTTATCGTATTCCCTAAGAGTTCAAGTTCCCATAAACCCAAGTAATTCCCTGAGAAGGTCTCGATCCATTGGAGCATGACAAGGTCCGAACTCCGTTCGTCCTTTTAAAACTCTCTCAAAATCTCATAAAAATTCGGCATGACCTGCCCGCAATCCTCACTTTTCAGAATCTCAGGTACAAGTGTAATAGCATCATTGAAACAGCTCAACCAAAAGACATAAACAGCATATTCCAACACATCCTAAGTTAACCATGTAGCACATAGCATGTGAATCATTTAGCACACAATATCATGGCATCAAGTACTCAACAAGTTCGGCCGAAGCCTCAGAAATCATTTCAGACATTTAGCAATTAGGTGCATAACACATAAATCAAGTCGAATTTCATCGACACCTAAAGCATTATCTAGTAATTCAGAGAGTAGCCCTCACCGGTGGGTCTTCCAGCTTCTTCCTCAAGATGTTCTCCAAACTCTTCTCCTTGATTTCTGGGAATCTCCTCAAACGAACCTTAAGCAAAAATCACAGAAATCAACACCAAGAGTCAGAAACTCAGCAATCAAAGAGTCCTAGGGTTACACAGTACACTACTACCTCCTTGGTACGACAATCTAACGCGTTAAGACAAGTTTTCGAAAAATCGGATTCTCCTCCCCCCTTGATATAGCTCTCGGCCACTTTCCTTAATTGGGAGGGTCGATTTTTCTTCGATCAAACTTGGTTCCTAGGTTAACATAAGCCGTAACTAAGACGGTTCTAGGCTCGGAAAAATTTTCGGATCGAAAACTGATATAGGGGTAGTTTGGTCATTATTTTTAGCTCAGAATTTCAAAATTGGATTTTTGAAAAACAAATTGGATGGGGACGTCCACAACGACGTTTATGACGACAAATCCTACTAGCACTAAGCCAAGTCGATAGATTAGAGCGTAAAGGTTGCGACTTTGGCGAAAAATGGGTATTTAGGGTAGAAATTGATCCCGGCGGCATTTCGTCGACATTTGACAAAATCTAATCCGCAGAACACGCTCAGGAGCATGCAGGGAAGAAGTTTAGACGCTGAAATCAACTGATTTGAACAGTTTTTCAAAAACCTCAAAATTTTGAACTCAGAAAGTCGCAGGAGAAATGGACAGAAACGACGATTCGAAGGAGAGTATAGAGTACCTACCTCGAGGTCTTCGATTAGTGACGAACGGTGAAGCAAACGGGCAAGAAACGACGAAGATCCGGATCTCTCTCTCTCTCTAGGAACTCGCGGTTTTGGAGGGGTGGGGAAAATGGGTTTTGTGAAAAAAAATCTAATTTCTCAACTATTTATAGGTTTTGGAAAAAACGGAAAAATGATTTTTTTGCGATTCCGATTTTTCCTGCGCGTTCCTCTGCGCATTCTAAGATAGGTTCTGGCGACAGAATTCCAGAACTCAAAATAGAATTCTTGGAATTAAACCAAAAGATCCAAAATCGGCATAGGTCGGTGTAAGTCGGTTTATCCCGAAAAACTACTTTTTGCAGTGATCGTCGGATGAGAAAACTTCCTTCTGAAGAAAGATTAGGAATGATGAGAGAAGTAGGAGAACGCGGGTGGAATCTTCATTTGAGTTTCCGGATAGAAAAAGTCTTCATCGTCTGTCGATCTTAGGTTTTTCGAACTATCAGGGATTCCGTTTCGGCAAACTTCCGAGAATTGGAATTTGACGTTCGTACTTTCCAGGATTTCGCATCGAAATGGTTGTTTAAGGACGGAAAAGAGAAGTTCTAACATTTCTCTGAGGATTTTTGGAATTAGTTTCCATCGTGTCCTAAAGCGTAAATTAACTATTCACTAATACCTTCGACCTAGGATTAAGCGTATGTTAGTTGTGCTATAACCCTTTCGGTTTTTCGATACATTCTTGGACTTTTCCTGAACCTCTTTCCTTCCCAAATTTATCTTAATCAAATAACTTATTTATTTTATTCACTTATCCAAAACGTTAAAACTTGGGCCTTACATTACTACCCTCCAAAAAGAAAGTTTCGACCTCGAAACTTAAGGGTCAGTAAAAAGTTCTGGATACTGTTCCTTGATCTTTTCCTTCAGCTCCCACGTTGCATCACCGGTGTCCTTGTTCCAAATAACCTTCACTAACTCGATCTCTTTACCCCTCAACTGCTTTACCCTTGTGTCACCAATGCTGATTGGCGGTGTCTCGAAAGACAAGTTATCCTTCAACTCAATGTCATCCAGCTCGATGACGTGCGTCGGATCAGCAATATACTTCCGCAGTTGTGACACATGGAATACATCGTGAACGTTTGATAGAAAAGGCGGTAGTGCGATCTGATAAGCTACCGGTCCTACACGACGAGTAATCTGATAAGGTCCGATGAACTTTGGCGTCAGCTTTCTTGACTTGATTGCTCGACCAACTCCTGTAGTCTGGGTAACTCGTAAAAACACATGATCCCCTTCTTCAAATTCCAGGGTTCTGCGCCTTTGATCTGCATAGCTCTTCTGTCTACTCTGAGAAGCCTTCATCTTTTCCCTGATCTGTTTAATCTTCTCAGTTGTCTGTTGCAGAAGTTCCGGTCCTACTAACAAATTCTCTCCATCTTGATACCAACATAAAGGTGTTCTACACTTGCGGCCATACAATGCCTCATACGGTGCCATACCTATGGTCGTATGAAAACTGTTGTTATATGTGAATTCAATCAGTGGCAATAGGGTGTCCCAACTGCCCTTATTGTCTAACACGCAAGCTCGTAGCAAATCCTCCAATGATTGGATAGTTCTCTCAGTTTGCCCATCAGTCTGTGGATGATAAGCAGAGCTTAATCTCAGCCTCGTTCCCAAAGCCTCATGAAGAGCTCCCCACAGATGTGAAGTAAACTTCGGGTCTCTATCGGAAACGATACTTGTTGGCACTCCATGAAGTCGCACAATCTCAGCTATATAAATCTCTGATAGCTTATCCACGTTGTACGTAGTTCTCACCGGTATGAAATGAGCCGACTTAGTCAGTCGATCCACGATTACCCAAATCGAGTCATATCCTCTTTGAGTTCTTGGTAATGCCACGACAAAATCCATCGATATGCTATCCCATTTCCATTGAGGTACATCCAAGCTTTGTAGCATACCCGCAGATTTCTGATGTTCCACCTTCGCCTTTTGACAGGTCAAACATGCAGCTACGTATTCTGCCACTTGTCTTTTCATTCCTGGCCACCAAAAATTCACCTTCAAGTCCTGGTGCATCTTTTTCATTCCAGGGTGAATGCTCAGCTTACTTTTGTGACCTTCGTCCAGTATCAACCTCCTTAAGTCAGGGTTGTTGGGTACGCAAACTCTACCCTTACACCGTAGGATATTGTCACTTCCTACCTTGAATTCCGGGTCCTTACCCTGAATTACCAAATTCCTTTTTCCGAGTAAAAATTCATCTTGTAACTGTTGGTCTCGGATTTCTTCCATCAATCCATTGGTAATCCTGATCATCCCGAACCTCAGTTCTCCCTCGGATACTCTTACGTCCAAACTCAAATCTCGGAATTGTTCCAGCAGTTGTAGCTCCTTCACCATCATTGACGAGATATGCATTTTCCTGCTCAATGCATCAGCAACAACATTAGCTTTTCCAGGATGGTACTGTAAGGTAAAATCGTAATCCTTGAGAAACTCCATCCAACGTCGTTGTCTCATGTTCAACTCCTTCTGGTCAAACAAGTACTTCAAGCTCTTGTGATCGCTAAATATGGTGAAATTGCATCCATATAAGTGATGTCTCCAGATCTTCAACGAAAACACAATGGCAGCAAGTTCTAAGTCATGAGTCGGATAGTTCTTCTCATGAGTCTTCAGTTGTCGTGAAGCATAAGCCACCACTTTCCGATGCTGCATCAGCACACATCCCAAACCTTGATGCGAAGCATCACAGTACACTTCATACGGTTCCTCTGGTTGCGGTAAGACGAGTACAGGTGACGTCGTCAAACGTTCCTTCATTGTCTGAAAGCTAGTTTCGCACGCTTCGGTCCATGCAAAAGGTTGATCCTTTCTCGTAAGTTGAGTCAAGGGTCCAACGATCTTGGCGAAATTCTCAATGAAGCGACGATAGTACCCCGCCAAACCGACAAAACTCCTGATCTCAGTCACGGTCTTTGGCCGTTCCCATGACAACACCGTCTCTACCTTTGCTGGATCCACAGCTATACCTTCTTTAGAGATCACATGGCCCAAGAATTTTACCTCTTCGAGCCAAAATTCACACTTAGAGGGGTTGGCATACAACTTTGTCTCTCTCAACACTTGTAAAACCTGACGCAAGTGCCCTTCATGATCTTCAGCGTTCTTTGAGTAGATCAGAATGTCGTCGATAAACACCACGACGAATCGATCCAAGAACGGATGGAATGTCCTGTTCATGTAATCCATGAAGATAGCAGGTGCGTTTGTCACCCCAAATGGCATCACTAGATACTCATAGTGTCCATAACGAGTCCGGAATGCCGTCTTCTGGATATCCTCAGTCTTTACTCTAATTTGATGGTAACCCGACTTCAGGTCTATCTTTGAGAATATCGCAGCTCCTCGTAGTTGATCCATCAAATCATCAATTCTGGGTAGCGGATACCTATTCTTGACGGTTACTTTGTTCAGTTGTCGATAGTCGACACAAAGTCTAGATTTCCCATCCTTCTTCTTCACCAATAAGACGGGTGCTCCCCAAGGTGAAACGCTTGGTCGGATGAATCCTTTCGACAGAAGATCCTCAAGTTGAGACTTCAACTCCACCAATTCCGCAGGTGCCATCCGATATGGTGCAATCGAAATCGGTCCTGTTCCCGGTACGATGTCAATAGCAAACTCAATGTCGCGTACAGGCGGCAAACCAGGTACATCGACAGGAAAAACATCCGCGAAGTCCCTCACAACTGGAATATTACTCACTTCCGAATTTCCTTTACTCTCCAAGCTCAACAAAACTGAATACTCTTGAGATCCTTCTTTCAGAGAGACATTAATATGATTGGCGGATAGATACTCGGAAAGGTCCGAGTCAGGAAATACCACTCTCTTTCGGCTACAGTCCAGAAGACAATGGTAGTGAGACAACCAGTCCATCCCTAGGATAACATCTAGGTTCTTGAGAGTTAGGCACACTAGGTTAGCATGGTAAACTTTATCCCTATAGGTTACTGGGCAATACATGCATGCAGTATTGGCAAGCAGAGTTTTGGCAGGTGTGGTAACTATAAGATCGAAACTCAAAGCAGTAACGGGAAGTTTTAATCTAGTAGCACATTCCCTAGAGATAAAAGAGTGCGTTGCTCCGGAATCAAAAAGTACAGTTAGGAGATTACCGTCAATCTCGCAACCTCCCCTGATCAGACCATCAACATCTTCAGCTTCTTCACCATCCATGGTGTAGACTCTTGCCTTGGCAGCAGGACGCTTCCCACGAGCAGTGTTTACAGCGGGTTCTGTCTTAGGTGCTCTGCATTGAGCAGCAGTATGCCCCAACTTGTTACAGTTAAAGCATTTGGGCCTCATGTCAGTACAAGTATTGGCATAGTGCCCAGGCTGCCCACATCTGTAACAGGTCATCTCCCTGTTCACAGTCTGACCTCCAGAACCTCCAGCAGTACCCACCATGGGCCTATAAGATCCTGAAGCAATTCCTCTACCTGCAGGACGTTGATACGGCTTCCTACTCTGAAATCTCCCTCTGCCTTGAAAATTTTGAGAGCCCGACCTCATCGGCCCTCCTGTCCCAACACGGTTCAGTCTCTTGTTCTTCATTATCTCCACCTCAGTGGCTTTCTCAACCAAAGTCTGAAAACGAGTGATCCCCAACGGTTTCACCGAGTCTTCAATATCGGGCCTCAGCCCATTCACAAAGCGCTTGCACATGTAGGGTTCATCGACCCCATTGCGGAAGAATCGAAAGTGCTTGGCCAACGATTCCAGCTTGGCAGCATATTCCGGGATGGACATGCTACCCTGACGAAGTGTCAGGAATTGCGACTCACGCTCGTCCCGCGCACTATCTGGAAAATACTTTTCCAGAAAAGCAGCACGAAACGAAGTCCAGTTCACTTCCAGGTTGTTTGCTTCCATCATTCCTCTGGCGCCTCTCCACCAGTACTCAGCATCACCCAACAGTAGAAAGGTTGCCATTCCCACCTTGGCCCCCTCAGCAGTCTGCAATACACCAAAGATCTTTTCAATCTCCTGGATCCAGAGATCCGCTTTGTCCGGGTCCGTACCCCCCGAGAACTTAGGTGGATCCTGTCTCCTAAAATCATTCAGGCCTCTGTTCTGATCCATTGTCACTTCCCTCTGGCGTTGGTGCTGATCACGTGCCTCCTCAGCAGCACGCCTCATAGCATTATCGTTTGCCTGTGCAGTCACAGCTTGGGCCATAGTGGCCATCATCTCAGCTAGTTGGTTAGCGTTCACCATGTTCTGCTAAATTAACAACCAGTTAGTGCTCATCATAAGATAGCATCCAAAATAACTATACAATATGATTAAGCAATAACTTCAAACAATTCTAAGCGAAAAATCGCTTGGCAGACAATCAATTTTACTCTTTGCAGAGTCACACAACCTAGCACAGAAGACCTATTCCCCAAAGACTCCCGAAAGACTCGACTAAGCTCTGATACCACAAATGTAACACCCCGATTTCGGTGGCGTCACTTTAGTAACCAAAAGAAAATACTTTTAGCGGAAAAACGTGAATTATTTTTTTTTCGACAACATAACTAAAGACAGAAAGCAATAAAACTCCCCAACAAAAGATAAAAGGAACTACTATACAACTATATATACATGCCTCGTGTCGGGTGACAGAAAAGAGTAACGCCCGAAGGCAATATGTACAGTCCAAAATAAAGATGCTGTGTCCGCAACACTAACCTACAAAAACTGAGAGCAAGTTGGCCCAGCGGCCTAAGAAAAGACCCCCCTAAATCCAACCAGCTCTCTGCGATCTCCATAGGAAACCACACAAAAGCTACCGGTAGGAAAACTACCCGGTCCCCAAAAACGGAAGCATGACGGTCAGAGCATCGACACAACTCCTACACTATCCCTACCCGAGGAGCCCACACTAGCACTCGCTCCTACATGCTAGCGCGGTCGCCATCCGAATCTGCATCCGGGACGACTAGGTCGACGTACTCAACACTGCCCTCTCTGTCCACCCTAATGCGCTCCCGCACTGGACTCTCGGGCTCGGGGCCCGGAACGAGATCCGCAACGACAGCAGCAGCAGTAGACGGACTAGACTCCGTCGAAGCCCCACCTACTGGCAACTCCTCAGAAGGGTCCTCATCATCTGAAGGAGATGGTGGCGGTGGAGGTACTCCCAAGCCGGGTCCACAGTGTACTCCTGGAGGCAGGTTGAAGCTCACTATGTGCCTCCTCATCACTCCCTCCGTCAAGCGTCCGAATCGATCGACACGGTCCTCCATGATCCGACCGGTGTAGGTCGCACGGTGGCCCTCGGGATCGACCACCCATGCACCTGGGTCGTCTTGGTCAAGCATCTCGTACCTGGTCCCCCCTGACGGGCTGACCATGGTAAACCAATCCCCCATACTCATCTGACAAATGGCGTAGTCCGCCCAAACACACACAGCAGACGCGAGGGTCAACTCCAAAGAATTATATAATTAATAAAACCAGATATAATTATAGGATAATAAATACTAGCCTCTCAGGCTTATAAGTTTTGGGATAGCTTCCTAGGGTTGCATGTATCACAATAAATATAAAGAGCCATAAAACAAGTAGCATGCCTCAAAAATAGGATAAACAGTTACCAATCACACTCAGCAACTAAGTTAGCATGTATGTTGCATGAAATGCAATGCTGGGTAACAAAATGCATTCCGGAAGAAGGATGGACATCAACGAGACGGCCCTAACACCAGCCACGGTGGGTACCTTCCTGCTCGCGTGTCTCTTACACCACACAAAAGTAGTCAGATCAGCAGTGAACCCGTAGGTCTGCCATTCCGTCTGCTACTGAGGACCACCGTAGTGTCCTAAATATGGAAATCCGGGTCTTATGACCATTTTGGAATCCACCGAGGTCCGGTATCACGCCGTGTATTAACCTCAAAATGAGTGCATGAATGCAAGTGATTAGCCAAACAACGTCTCCGACCTCACCCGACACGTCGCCACGTGTTCTAGATTAACTTAAAGTCTCTAAAAGAATACCCTAAGGTAAATGTCGATTCTGCGACAAAATGCAATTAATCATAAACAAAAGAGTGCAGCCACTCACGACAACTCTTCGAGTCATCAATGCTCTCACGAAGTCTCACGCTTCTGTGGAGTCTCACACATTCACAAAGTCTCACGCTTCAGTGAAGTTTTATGCTTTCACAAGGTCTCACGCCTCAGTGAATTTACACACTTGCACGAAGTCTCACGCTTCAATGAAGTTTCATGCTGTTCACGAGGTCTCACGCCTCAGTGAAGATCCATGCTTTCCACAAGGTCTCACGCCTCAGTGGAGTATCACGCATTCACAAGGTCTCACACCTCCGTGAAGCTTCTCGGCTCATCCCTTGGATGGCTAAACAAACTGCTCCCAGAGCGAATGAGTATTAACATACCCAAAACTCGAAATCTTCCCAACACTTGGATCCGACGACACTTCTCATTTTCCAAAACTAAACTTCAATCCAAAGCTTGCATCCGAGATTGTTATCTTTATTTAAAGGTTTAGAGGTTGTTTAGTATCTTATGAATTTCTTAATAAAAATAGCTCTTTTTGTCTTATCGTATTCCCTAAGAGTTCAAGTTCCCATAAACCCAAGTAATTCCCTGAGAAGGTCTCGATCCATTGGAGCATGACAAGGTCCGAACTCCGTTCGTCCTTTTAAAACTCTCTCAAAATCTCATAAAAATTCGGCATGACCTGCCCGCAATCCTCACTTTTCAGAATCTCAGGTACAAGTGTAATAGCATCATTGAAACAGCTCAACCAAAAGACATAAACAGCATATTCCAACACATCCTAAGTTAACCATGTAGCACATAGCATGTGAATCATTTAGCACACAATATCATGGCATCAAGTACTCAACAAGTTCGGCCGAAGCCTCAGAAATCATTTCAGACATTTAGCAATTAGGTGCATAACACATAAATCAAGTCGAATTTCATCGACACCTAAAGCATTATCTAGTAATTCAGAGAGTAGCCCTCACCGGTGGGTCTTCCAGCTTCTTCCTCAAGATGTTCTCCAAACTCTTCTCCTTGATTTCTGGGAATCTCCTCAAACGAACCTTAAGCAAAAATCACAGAAATCAACACCAAGAGTCAGAAACTCAGCAATCAAAGAGTCCTAGGGTTACACAGTACACTACTACCTCCTTGGTACGACAATCTAACGCGTTAAGACAAGTTTTCGAAAAATCGGATTCTCCTCCCCCCTTGATATAGCTCTCGGCCACTTTCCTTAATTGGGAGGGTCGATTTTTCTTCGATCAAACTTGGTTCCTAGGTTAACATAAGCCGTAACTAAGACGGTTCTAGGCTCGGAAAAATTTTCGGATCGAAAACTGATATAGGGGTAGTTTGGTCATTATTTTTAGCTCAGAATTTCAAAATTGGATTTTTGAAAAACAAATTGGATGGGGACGTCCACAACGACGTTTATGACGACAAATCCTACTAGCACTAAGCCAAGTCGATAGATTAGAGCGTAAAGGTTGCGACTTTGGCGAAAAATGGGTATTTAGGGTAGAAATTGATCCCGGCGGCATTTCGTCGACATTTGACAAAATCTAATCCGCAGAACACGCTCAGGAGCATGCAGGGAAGAAGTTTAGACGCTGAAATCAACTGATTTGAACAGTTTTTCAAAAACCTCAAAATTTTGAACTCAGAAAGTCGCAGGAGAAATGGACAGAAACGACGATTCGAAGGAGAGTATAGAGTACCTACCTCGAGGTCTTCGATTAGTGACGAACGGTGAAGCAAACGGGCAAGAAACGACGAAGATCCGGATCTCTCTCTCTCTCTAGGAACTCGCGGTTTTGGAGGGGTGGGGAAAATGGGTTTTGTGAAAAAAAATCTAATTTCTCAACTATTTATAGGTTTTGGAAAAAACGGAAAAATGATTTTTTTGCGATTCCGATTTTTCCTGCGCGTTCCTCTGCGCATTCTAAGATAGGTTCTGGCGACAGAATTCCAGAACTCAAAATAGAATTCTTGGAATTAAACCAAAAGATCCAAAATCGGCATAGGTCGGTGTAAGTCGGTTTATCCCGAAAAACTACTTTTTGCAGTGATCGTCGGATGAGAAAACTTCCTTCTGAAGAAAGATTAGGAATGATGAGAGAAGTAGGAGAACGCGGGTGGAATCTTCATTTGAGTTTCCGGATAGAAAAAGTCTTCATCGTCTGTCGATCTTAGGTTTTTCGAACTATCAGGGATTCCGTTTCGGCAAACTTCCGAGAATTGGAATTTGACGTTCGTACTTTCCAGGATTTCGCATCGAAATGGTTGTTTAAGGACGGAAAAGAGAAGTTCTAACATTTCTCTGAGGATTTTTGGAATTAGTTTCCATCGTGTCCTAAAGCGTAAATTAACTATTCACTAATACCTTCGACCTAGGATTAAGCGTATGTTAGTTGTGCTATAACCCTTTCGGTTTTTCGATACATTCTTGGACTTTTCCTGAACCTCTTTCCTTCCCAAATTTATCTTAATCAAATAACTTATTTATTTTATTCACTTATCCAAAACGTTAAAACTTGGGCCTTACATTGGGCACGTAGGGAAGATGTTTAGTCACTAAAATCAAGCTATTTGGACAGTTTTACAAAAAGCTCCAAACTTTGAGCACAGAAAGACATAGAAGAAAAGGACAGAAATGACGATCAGAAGCGAGGGATAGTATCTATACCTCGTAGTCTTCAAGTAGCAACGAACTGTGAAGCAATCGGACAAGAAACGGTGAAAATCTTCTCCTCCTCCTCCTCCTATGTTGCTCGCGGGTTTGGGGAAAGAAATGGGTAAGTTTTTGCAAAATTTCTCATTTTCTTGCTATTTATAGGATTTGGAAAATGCGGAAAAAAGAAAATTTCGCGATTCCGATTTTTCCTGCGTAATCCCCGAATAATTCTAAGATAGGTTCTGGCGACAGAATTCCAAAACTCAAAAGAGGTTTCTTGGATTTAAGGTAAACGATTCAAAGTCGGTGTAAATCTATTTTACCCGAAAAACTACTTTTTGCAGTGAATGTCGGAAGAGAAAACTTCCTTCTGGAGATAGATTGGAAACATCAAGATTGGAATTTGACGTTCGTACATTCCAGGGTTTCGCATCGAAATGCTTGTTTATAGACGAATAAGAGAAGTTCTAACATTTCTCTGAAGATTTTTGGAATTAGTTTCCATCGTGTCTTAAAGTGTAAATTAGCTATTTACTAGTGTTCTTTGCCCTAGGTTTAGGAGAATATTAGTCGTGCTATAACTTTTATCGATTTTGATACAATCCTTAGACTTTTCCTGAACTTTCTCCTTCATAAATTTATTTCATTCAATAAACTCTTATTCAGGTTTCCCTTCACGATACATCAAACCTAATCGTGAATAAGAATTTTATTCACTTATTCTAAACTTAAAAACTTGGGGCTTACATTATCCAAGCATCACTTGAAGTATAAAAGGAGAACTTGAAGATGTTAAGACTCGAGAAAATAAGCTAGAACTTTTCATCTGAATCATGTTCTTGAACAAGCCCAAGCGTCAAATCCTTAACGTCTGAGAGAAAAACCAAAGAGTCAAATTGTCTATCCAATCTCTCTACGTTTAGAACTAAAAGTATACTAGAGAGTCAAATTCTTCTCCGTCACTTTGTAGTTCATCAACACTGTAAAAGTCTACAACCACTCTTGTAAGAAGAGAAACTCGTAGAACCAAACGATCTTGAAAAAGATCTTAGGAGAAGTTCTGCATAATACTTGTTGTGGGGAGAAGTCCTGTAGAATACTTGTTGGGAGAAGTCCTATAGAATACTTGTTGGGAGAAATCCAGTAGAATACTTGTTATAGGAGAAGTCTTTGATAATTGTTAGTAGAAATCTTAGTGCTGCTACGGACTGGACGTAGCTCCATTGTTTGTGGGTGAACCAGGATATATTGTTGTGTGCCTACCGTCATTTTACTTTACTATCTTTATATTCATTTGTTGTATTAAACGATTGCAAAAACTATTTCTAAACTTACAATCCTTTGAAAACTCTAGTTTTTAGGTAACACAATTTAAACTCCCCTTTTTTCCAATATCAGTTTCTATTATAGGATGGAGGTTATGTTATCTTGTGAATGGTTGGAGATTTCTGTTTTTACTATCCTTTTTGTTAGTCTGTTTTAACTAAGTCTTTGTTTTCTGTCTCTGAATTTGTCCCTTAGCTATTTATTAATATATAAGGATTTCCGAAAAAATAAAGCTATTATTATATATAATTTCAAAAAAAACGTATTTTACATTAAATATTATATATTAAATTTATTTTCATATAAAATTACTGTTGAGATTTGACTCATTATATTTTGGGCTAAAATCTTTAGTTTATTAGGATTTGATTTAATGTGGATTGGAAAAGGTTTTAATGAATTGTTATAGGATTTATTAGGATTTTATTGTAAAATAGAGATCAATAGAATCCACTATAAATAGGATAACAACGTAACCCTAAAAGTTGTACTTGGTATCACATCCTTCATGCCACAAGTAATACGAAGGAGCTATAGCTACTCTATAGCCGTAGAGGTAGGCAATTTAGCCGAACTGCGTGACCAAAGATGATGTGTGCTTTATCTGTGATTTCTCGCTCTACTGCTCAGTGCAATCGAGGTGCTTGAATCCCTTAGAAGTGGTATAAGAGCCGATAGTTCGTGGGACCATGGTAACGACTGGACAACTTCCGCAGAGGGGCCAATGGTTAGTAACCATGGTAACGGCCAAGTAACTTCTGCGAAGGGGCCAATGGTTAGTAACCATAGTGACGGCTGATATCTTCCGCTGCGATGGGAGGTCAACAAGGATTGCATAAGTCGTTGTGAGAGGAGAAACCGACGGATCTGAAAGACACAACACAAGGTGGAGATCTGTCTACTTTCAAGAGGCGATGGCCACGCCAGGGAAGGAGAAGTGGATGGATGTCAAGGTGGAGGAGTAAAGCAACAGGGTGTTGAGCTAGGTGGAGTTCAATCCTAGATATCAGAATCAGAAAACTAAAGCAGCAGATCTTCATAGGGGAGTTCGGAATTCTTCAAGGTGGAGATTGTTGAGATTTGTCTCATTATATTTTGGGCTAAAATCTTTAGTTTATTAGGATTTGATTTAATGTGGATTGTAAAATATTTTAAGGGATTGTTATAGGATTTATTAGGATTTTATTGTAAAATAGAGATCAATAGAATACACTATAATTAGGATAACAATGTAACCCTAAAAGTTGTACTTGGTACCACATGCTTCATGCCACAAGTAATACAAAGGAGCTATAGCTACTCTATAGCCGCAGAGGTAGGCAATTTGGCCGAACTGCGTGACAAAAGATGATGTGTGCTTTATCTGTGATTTCTCGCTCTACTACTTCATGCAATCGAGGTGCTTGAATCCCCTACAAGTGTTGAGATTTGGCTCATTATATTTTGGGCTAAAATCTTTAGTTTATTAGGATTTGATATAAGGGGATTGTATAGGGTTTAAAAAGATTTTATAATGTTTTACTAGGGTTAGTAGTATCCTATAAATATGTAAACTTTGTAACCCTAAAAGTTGTACTTGGTACCACATGCTTCATGCCACAAGTAATACAAAAGAGCTATAGCTACTCTATAGCCGCAGAGGTAGACAATTTGGCCAAACTGCGTGACCAAAGATGATGTGTGCTTTATTTGTGATTTCTCGCTCTCTACATCGTGCAATCGAGGTGCTTGAATCCCCTACAAGTGGTATCAGAGCCGATGGTTCGTGGGACCATGATAACGGTTGGACAACTTCCTCAGAGGGGTCGATGGTTAGTAACCATGGTAACAGCCGGGTAACTTCTGCGGAGGGGCCTATGGTTAGTATCCATAGTGACGGCTAATATCTTCCGCTGCGAAGGGAGGTCAACAAGGATCGCAGAAGTCGGATTGAGAGGAGAAACCGACGGATCTGAAAAACACGGAACAAGGTGGAGATCTGTCTACTTTCAAGAGGAGATGGCCTTGCCAGGGAAAGAGAAGTGGATGGATGCCAAGGTGGAGGAGTGAAGCAACAGGGTGTTGAGCAAGGTGGAGTTCAATCCTAGAAACCAGAATCAGGAAATTAAAGCAGCAGATCTTCATAGGGGAGTTCGGAGTTCGCCAAGGTAGAAATTGTTGAGATTTAACTCATTATATTTTGGGCTAAAATCTTTAGTTTTTTAGGATTTGATTTAATGTGAATTGTAAAAGGTTTTAAGGGATTGTTATAGGATTTATTAGGATTTTATTGTAAAATAGAGATCAATAGAATATACTATAATTAGGATAACAATGTAACCCTAAAAGTTGTACTTGGTACCACATGCTTCATGCCACAAGTAATACAAAGGAGCTATAGCTACTCTATAGCCGCAGAGGTAGGTAATTTGGCCGAACTGCGTGACCAAAGATGATGTGTGCTTTATCTGTGATTTCTCGCTCTACTACTTCATGCAATCGAGGTGCTTGAATCCCCTACAAGTGTTGAGATTTGGCTCATTATATTTTGGGCTAAAATCTTTAGTTTATTAGGATTTGATATAAGGGGATTGTATAGGGTCTAAAAAGATTTTATAATGTTTTACTAGGGTTAGTAGTATCCTATAAATATGTAAACTTTGTAACCCTAAAAGTTGTACTTGGTACCACATGCTTCATGCCACAAGTAATACAAAAGAGTTATAGCTACTCTATAGCCGCAGAGGCAGGCAATTTGGCCAAACTGCGTGACCAAAGATGATGGGTGCTTTATTTGTGATTTCTCGCTCTCTACATCGTGCAATCGAGGTGCTTGAATCCCCTACAAGTGGTATCAGAGTCGATGGTTCTTGGGACCATGATAACGGTTGGACAACTTCCTCAGAGGGGCCGATGGTTAGTATCCATGGTAACGGCCGGGTAACTTCTGCGGAGGGGCCTATGTTTAGTAACCATAGTGACGGCTGATATCTTCCACTGCGAAGGGAGGTCAACAAGGATTGCAGAAGTCATTGTGAGAGGAGAAACCGACGGATCTGAAAAACACGGAACAAGGTGGAGATCTGTCTACTTTCAAGAGGCGATGGCCTTGCCAGGGAATGAGAAGTGGATGGATGCCAAGGTGGAGGAGTGAAGCAACAGGGTGTTAAGCAAGGTGGAGTTCAATCCCAGAAATCAGAATCAGGAAACTAAAGCAGCAGATCTTCATAGGGGGGTTCGGAATTCGCCAAGGTGGAAATTGTTGAGATTTGACTCATTATATTTTGATCTAAAATCTTTAGTTTTTTAGGATTTGATTTAATGTGGATTGTAAAAGGTTTTAAGGGATTGTTATAGGATTTATTAGGATTTTATTGTAAAATAGAGATCAATAGAATCCACTATAAATAGGATAACAATGTAACCCTAATAGTTGTACTTGGATCCACATGCTTCATGCCACAAGTAATACAAAAGAGCTATAGCTACTCTATAGCCGCAGAGGTAGGCAATTTGGCCGAACTGCGTGACCTAAGATGTTGTGTGCTTTATCTGTGATTTCTCGCTCTCTCTATCGTGCAATCGAGGTGCTTGAATCCCCTACAACTACTTATATGCAATTAAATGCTTGGTCTAGGCAGTGCTACATAAAAGCTTGGATGGCTTTCATGTTATGTTATTTTGTTCAATGTTATATTAAACAATGTAATGGGTGGGTTGGATTGCTTTCTATGATTATCATGTCTGCAAATTCACGTTTGGATGGTACATCCTTTATGGGGCTTTTAAAATTGATTGTAAGGTGGGGTTGTTCATTAGGAAAACTAAAGAATGTGTATTTTTTTTTTCTTCACTAGGTTTTTTCCATTAAATTTTTCCTAATAAGGTTTTTATGAGACACATTGTCTAGTCTTGGGTTTTTTCACAAAGGGTTGTCCTTTGAGGTTTTTCTGATTCATGATAGGGTTGTTTTCATGGCTTCTTAACTTTCATCAATAATATTGTTCTGTTTTAGAAGAAAATATAATTAAAATTTAATATTATTTTATTTGTCAATAGTAATTAATAAAAAATATTTGAGAAACTATTAAGAAAAACATTTGTAGATTGCTATTTCAGTCAAACGCTTTAAAGAAAAATGAATTTATTTTATTTTAGATTTTATCTTAAAATATAATTTAAATACAACTTTTCATGATTAAATATATCAAATTTTATGCACTTAAATTTTAAGAAAATATTAATTAATAATCATTGAAGTGATAAACTATAAATGCACATATATGAATTCGTTTTGAGTCTGATTCTAAATATCCAGAGACCTTGATGAGAGAAGGCAGAAATGGAGGCTATGGCAGGGAGGCTCCGTCGTGGTGGCAGCGACCATGGAGTCACCCGAAAAGGAATTTCGCACGGCGTAGGGAAGAGGAGAAAACAGGGCGACGACGTGGAAATTCTTTCTGGGGTTCCAAACGACCTTCAAACCAGAATTTGGGACAGCAACGTTATGGAGGTGCTCGTGCTGGACAATGGCAACAAAATGGAGCTTTTAGGAATTATTCAGAAAGAGGGATCCGGAGAGATAGATCAGGGAGGTTTCAATCGCATTGGCAGCCATCACCAAATTATCAAGGGGATGCTACAAAATCCAGGCAACAGCAAGGTACCCGTCTTCAGACAAGAAGCAATGGGACTCAGAGATCCAATCAGTTAAAGGAGTCCTTCTCGGTTTTTGTGGATGGTTTGGGAGAGAGGATGACACTACAGAAATTAAGAGCAATCTTTGAGAAGGCAGGGAGGCTTCGGCATGTGTTTATTCAACAGAAGAAGAAATATCAATGGCGCTTTCGCTTTGGATTCTTGTGCTATTACAGTGATGCTGAGGCATGGAAGGCGATTCGCATGTTCCATGGCATGCGATTAGACGGTAACTATCTTGTGGTTCAGAAAGCGAAGATTCAACGACCATCTTCGTCCCCTGCGGTTCCTTCATCAGGGACACATAATTTTGAAGCCAAACGGAAGGTGTGGAGACCAAAAACTCAACAGCAAAAGAATGAACAAGGTTTGCCAACAGAGAATAAGGTTACTTCGTTTCAGGCACAAGGTGTTGCTTTCCAGTCTGACGTGTGCCAGCTACATTTCGCAGCATCTGATGTGGATGACAAATGGGTCCAGAGATGTGCTAGGGCACGCACATTGCTGTCTATGCCTGTGGAAGACTTACAGGAACAATTCAGTCAGATTGGCTTGTTTAACTTTCGCTTAATCCCGCTTGGTGCAGATAAAGTGCTTTTGGAATTCGAAAAGAAGGAAGAAATGGAAGAGACAATTGCAGAGTGCGGTTTTTTCTTAGAGCAAAAGTTGTACGATATTAAGCCTTGCAATGCCTTTTCTTTTGGCATCGTACAACGTGTCTGGATACGTCTGTGGCAGGTTCCGTTGGGTTTATGGACTAAATCGTTTTTCTCTTCTGCTGGAAATAGGCTAGGGACCTATGTTATGTCTGATTCTGCTACCTCTTTGCGCCATAGAGCTGATTTTGCTCGCATTTTGGTACGTATGCATCATCCTATTCTACACAGTTTTACCATGTAGGTTGATGTTAGCGGAACGTCGTGCATGATTTTGGTTGAGAAGGATCTGGTAGCGTACGACTATGGGACAGTAGAGGTCATGCCGTCGACGCCAGTCAAAATCTACAACTCAGAGGATGATGAGAGCTATGATGACGGGAGTTTGGGGGATGTCGGTAGAGAGGATGGTGCGGGTTTGTTGGATGTGCAAAACCCTTATGAAAAAGATTCCGAATCTGCAGTTCATGATTCAGATGAGGAAGACGAGGTTTACAGGGACGACGTGATGGAAGGCTTAAAATTTTGTGGCGGTTCAGCGTCGGAGGGAGGGATGGCGGCTGTGTGCGTGGTGCTGCCGGAGGGGGAAAATTTTCCGGCGAAGGAGGAGATGCCAGCGGCAGTTGCGGAGATGATCAAGGCGTCAGTTATGGGTGAGGGAGTTGAGAAGAATTCGAATTCAAATGATTCAGGAAATATTCAAACCTTGGAAGCCATCAAGTCAGGGGAGGAACAGAAGGAACGTTTACAGGTACTCATTGACTCTGGTTATACGTTAGAGGAGATTAAGGAGTGGAGGAATAAGTTAAAAGCTGAAGATATTTGTTTTAATGGGAATCAAATCTTAGATAAATATATTCAAAATCAAGATAAAGGATTTGCAGTTACTGGTTATTCTTTTAATGCTCAGGATTTGATTCCGAAATCAAATATTTGTTGGCCTTTCAAACCACCAAACTGGGGCCCGCAGAAATTAGCTCAGTTAAATGGGGTTGGGGGCTGTTTGCCTAGCATCACAACTCAACAAAAAGAGTTTTTGGATATTGAGAAAACTTCAGCATCGTTGCCAGCTTCTGAGATGCGTGGCATTACAAACGTTTTTGTTCACACGTCTCCGCACCAAATAATTCGACAACGCGCATCTCCTTCTGCTACTGTGCGTCTCGCCTCTTCTCCGGCGTCGCCATCCCCAACGTGTTTCCCTCTCTCGTGTTCCCCTGGCCCTCATGCTTCTGTTGATCTGGTGACTCCGGCAGTAAAGAACTCTCAAAACACAAAGTCCACCACGAAGAGTTCTCATCGAGGGCGACCCAAGGGAAGTAAAAATAAGCCTCAACCTCTCCCGGTCGATTTTTTAGAGCCGTTACAGGGGGAAGATGGAGTGTCAACTAGGGCTCAGAGAACTTGGCTACTTGGTAAACAATTGGGTTTGAAACCGCGAGGGTCGGAAGCGTTGATGCTTCATGGTTTAGAGGCTCAAATTCGTCAAAACCATCCCCATCTCAACTAATATAGTTCTCATTCGGAGGAGGAGTGTTGATGTTATTTTGATGTTGTTTTGCTGTCAGTGTTTACTTGGTTGTTTTTGTAGCGAGGTTAACCATGTCTACAGGGAGGAAGCCTCGCAGATTGGAGGTGCTATGAGGATTGGCTGGAAATGAGTTTGTACTCTGCGAAGGAGGTGTTATTTAATATAGTCTTTGGGTACCATTCATGATCTAATGGTGATGAGGTGTTGGTCGCGAACAATAATATTGGCTTCTCATAGGGTTGTGCTCTTTTTCCTTGCTTAGTTTTTTCCCACTAGGTTTTTCCTTGCAAGGTTTTAATGAGGCATTCCTATGAGTCTTTTTTATGCCAACCAGTGATGCCTGGGGTTTAGGTCGCCTGGTGTGTTGGGTGCTATGGTTTTGGGGATAATGATGTTCATACTGGGGTCTTTTGACATTTTTCATTCTTCATGCTCATGAGGGGACTGTCCTCATAAGTTCTTTATATCTTTCAATAATATTTTCATCTTAAGCTTTCAAAAAAAAATGCACATAATGATACTTATCAAGTTTAATCATTATTCACGTTCAAAAAAGTTTAATCATCATTTTTTTTAAAATGAAAAGAATAGTATTATTAAAAAAATCTCATGAGAAGTAATGACTCATGACCAATTACATCATACATCAAACACTAGGTATTATAACCGTGCGTTGCACGGGTTTTTTTATTAACATTATATAATAATGATTATAGTTTAAATTATTATATAAATATTAAAATAGTTATTATTTTAAAATAAAAATAATAATTGTGTTCACCACTTGAATAATTTAAAAAAAAAGACTTTTCAATAGTATTGGAGTTCTCTTTATAAATAATTAATATTAATTAAATTTAATTACTAATATTTAATAATCAACATTAGATCATTTTATAAAATTAATTATTTATTTATTTAATAAAGTGAAACATAATACAATCCATTTGAAAAAAAATTAAGCAATAAGTTTTTAATACCATCAAAAAAGTTATTTTACCATGTTTTATACTTTTTACTGAGAAAGTCATTTTTTGGGAAGGGCAATCACAATTTCCCAAACAGGTTTACACATGTTAAAATCGAGAAAAATAAAGTAATTTCATTTGTTCAACTATAATAAGATATAAATTAAATAGATTAAGTATTATGTAATAAATTTATATTTATTCAACTTTGGTCATAACTTTTTTCTACTAAGCTTGCTCAAAATCGTTTTTACTAATATATAATAAGATCATAAAATTATAATGAGATTGTTTCTTCAAATAAAACACACATACGTTATAGTTCATGGTAAATACCTTATAGCGTTATTTTTAAATTTAAACTGTTTTATCTAAATTATTTATTGATAATATTATTTTGTCATTAATCAAGTTTAATTTTTGTTATTTTACCCTTATGCAAAATTCAAGTCAATTTTTATATTTACAGCTGCTTGGAGGAGATTCTCTTTACTCATATCTCACGGCTATCTCTCCGTGCTCTCCCTTGCTGAGTTCTCTTGGCTTGTGCACGTTGTCCTTGGTGACTTTTTTATGTTCTTTTCAAGCTACTTTTGTTTCCTGCTTTCCTGGTGTAGGTTTTGTATGTTTTGTAGCTTCTAGGCAGCTTGCTTTCTTATGTTTTTTAGACTGCTCTGTTTATTTTCATTTCAATTTCTTTGTTATGTTCATTTCCGGTTCTGTGTACCTCACTTGAGAGAGGGTGTTCTCAAGATATCTTTTTATCTAATATATTTCCATTTTCTAAAAGAATGAATATTATTATTCAATTTAGGTAGTTGAATTACTTTTGAAAATATTTAATTTTATTATTAATATATTAATTACATATAAATTTGTTATTGCTTCCTTTATATTAATACAAACGTAGGAAAATTTTACTGCTTAATTATTTAATTAAATTTTTTATGATAATTAAATTAAAAAATAAATGATTGTGACTAATTTTTTTTTTTGAAATATTTTGTATCTAATTAAATATTTTATTAAATTATTATATTAACTCGTATCAACTTTCCTACCTCAAATAAAAGTGTAGTTTTTGTTTATTTGAGTGTCTAGGTTCGTTTATTTTTTCACCATTTTTAAGGGAACTAAAGTGTTATGTTTCATGAGTCATTTGTCATGTTCTATTCTTCCTTATACAACAAACACGAAAATTAGTTGGTAGTTGAACAACTAATTGATTTGAAAATTTTATTGATAAGTTTTTAGTTTACTTTAATGTATATAATACAAAGGTTTTTTTTTTAGTTTTTTGGTGTATTTATACCAAAATTTCAATTGAGCTGTACATTTTAGTAGGTAGTTGAATAGCTAATGACTTAGGCAATTTTATTCATTTTTAATGTTTTAATTTAATTTATTTAATACAAAGGAAAATTTTAATTCAAAGGTAAATTTTAATTCAAAGGTTAAAAGTAACTTTTACATTTTAGTAGGTAGTGTAAAAAATAGTAATAAGTTTTATTTATTATTTTTTTTAAAATCCTCAACTTATGATGAATAATTATTATTAAATTAATTTTATTTTTAATTTTAATATATAACAAATTAGAAAGTTTTACAATTAGAAAGAAGTATAAAAGATTAATATTAACTATCTAATATTGTTATTAATGTAAAGTTAGTCAATTTCAATTATTATTATTACTTTAAAATTTCCCTCATTTGTAATGAATAATTAAAATTTGAATAATACTAATATTTAATTTAAAATATGAGAAATTGAAAAGTTTAACCATTACTAATTCATAATTAATAATAAGTGGATATATATTGAAAGTTAAATAAAAAATTGTTTAACTTCATTGTTTAATCATTAATGCATTTAATACTTATAGCTCAAGTGAGCTTTACATATATATATAGATGACATGAAAAAAAAAACGCTAGCCAAAAATAAAAGGCCACACAAATTGGTTTAACAAATTCTTAATTAGGGACGAGCCCCATTAAAACCTTGTTAAGAAAAAACCTATAGGAAAAAACCTAACAAGGAAAAAGAGTACCACACCCCTAAGAAACCAAACTTGTGATAGCCTCATTAATACATCAACCATTAACACCTATTACATGACCACAATACAACCATTTCCACGTTCAAAAGGTGGACACCATCAACACAACAAGCTTCCCAAACAAACCATATCCATTCCACCACATGAATTCCATCACCAGCACGACATCCAACTCTATCCCATGAAGATGGCGTTGAAATCACACAGTAGAGCAGCAGACCAGCAAACTTCAAGTTATTTTTAACTGCAAAATTAACCAACCTCAGCTGCAAATAACCATAGCGCACAAATACACCAAGGCAGTCCCTGCACCAGCCCATTACTTTGAACAATTCACCCATAATGCCTCTGCTCGATCACATCATGATTTAGCAAGAAAATTTGCTTACACATTTATCTCTCGAAACACATGTCCTATGCTTATACACTCTACCAGTCTACCTCCTTACTGAGCAAGTCAATTACATGTAAATCATTTAGTAGTTTCCACGGCCTGAAACCTGAAACTTCCCCTTTAAAATTTTAGTAAATCTTCTCGGTTTCTAAGAACACAACGTGCAAGAGATAAGTATAGGAGAAAAGCACACAAGTGTTTTATCCTGGTTCACTTGATAAATCCTTCAAGCTAATTGATAAGTGTCATTTTTACGTATATTTGAATATCATTTTAGGCACTTATTTGACTTGTGTGCTTTAATTTATTTATTTTAATCCTCAATTAATTAGTTTAGTAAGTATTTTGGTTTAGGATAAGTTTTGTGATGATTTCAATTCTAATCTCAACTTCTTTTATGTAGAAAGTTAAAAGTTGTCCAAGCAAAATTAGAATCTCGCATTCGTTAACTGTCAGATCGAGCTAAAACTTGGATATGGTTTATAACACATGGAACTTCAATTTGAACGGTTGGATCGGGAAAGGATGCATGTTTTGGTGAGAAAATGAAGTTCAAGAAGTGTATAGGCCGCTGAGCGGCCTTCGGAGGGCGTTGGGTGCCCAAACTGCGAATTTTTACTTTAAAAGTCATTTTTTAGAAGATTGGGCGGCATATACTTCGAACTATCACTTGAAAACTGAGAGAAACACTAGAGAGACAAGGAGAGAGGCTTAGGAGGCTAGAGAAGAGGCTTGGGTATCGGTTTCGGCGGCGAGACATCGCGATTGAAGGCTCGCGAAGCTGACTTGAAGGGCTACAACTATCATGTTTACCTTAATTGAATATTCGGCCTTCCTGTGGGAGCCGCGGACACCTGAGTCTTCAGCAGCTCACTCCTCTCTTGGGCCCGATTTTGAGAAGATTTATGAAAGATTTAGATAAAAAATATTGTTACTTGATGAACAAGTTTATCTATTTGTATAAATAGGCTAGTTGAGGCTCTTGTTACTATAACCTCATCTCTCCCTCTTTTCTAGTATGAGTTGCTAAACTCCTTAGTTAGTCTTAGGATTTTTAATATTCTTGTGTTTACAAACCTGAGGTTCCGTTCTTAATAAATTTCATCTTTTTATTCAAGTTGATCTATGTTCTTTAATTCTTGCTTTCAATATTATTTTGGATTCAAGTAATATTGTGTTTTAATTGTTATTAACCAAGCGAGCTGAGTCAGTTAGAGGATTCGTTCTCAAAGAACATAGATCTCTAACGCCGATCGGTTGTTAGCTTTGAGGATTCCGTGGGCATAGATCGTTTTTGTACTTTGAAGCGGCGATCGCCAAGCTTCTTAACTTTAACGAATCATATTCTGAACGATTGTTTAGTGGAGAATCATGGTTTCATCTCACGATTGTAAGTTGGGATTCAACTCAAAGGTTTGATGAAAAGCTGAATTATCTTTTATGACCAATGAAGGTTTGTTGCACTTGAATGTTATAATCCGAGGGCTAACGTTTTCTTTTATCTGATAATTCAATCTTTTATTTTTCTGCTTGATTATCAACCAAACCCCCTCCCCTTTTACTTGCTTTAGTTTTACTCTAATATCAATTAATACTTCATCAAGTCCTCGTGAGATCGATCCTGGTGTTCAACACCTTGTACTGTATTCAAAGCAGAAATACTTTGACACGCACCCGCGACAGTGCGTTCGTCAAATTAGCGTCGTTGCCGGGGACTTCAGTGATTATTAATTGTTTTCAGAGTATTTTTTTTCTTCTTTTGTTTTGATTTTAGTTTTATAATCTTTTAGGACATTTTTTTTATTTTGTTTTTATTTTTGTGGGAAAAAGCATTGTCAAAAATAAAAGATTTGGACGAGAAAAAAAAGGTACCAGCGTATTAATATCCTTATTATATTTTTTTGTTATTAGATTATAGGTTGTGTTTTAATTTTTTATCTATATCTTCTATATCTATTTCATATCTTTTATTTCTATCTACTATCTTTTAATTCTCTTTCATATCATTTATTTCTATATCACCATATTTTCTTTAGGTTTGTATCTTTTCTTTAATTCCTATCATATCTACTACCCTTTTTCTTTAATTTTATATCTTCTATTATATCTCATTGTTTTTGTTTTTCTTGTTTTACGTTATCTTTGTTTTTTCCGTTATCTCTCCATCTTTTTTTTTTACTAGTTTTGTTTTTACTAACCTTTTTTTTTTCTTTCACTGTTTCAGAGTTCGTTTATTATTGTTTTTTTAGTGAGAAAAATAAAGTTAAAAATAACGAAATTTGTGAAGCTAATGAAGTGATGGAAGCTAAACTCAATGAGCTAGAATTTTGGGTCAAACAAATGATGCCTAGGAACCAACCACAACAATTTGGATCACCTCAATATTATCCACAAGAGCAATTTCAAAATTCTTGGTGTGATCCAGCTTGCTATCAGCCACAAGGGCAATTCCAACAACCTATTTATGCTCCACAATGCTACTATCCACAAGAGGAATTCCAATATCCCTTTTATAATTCATATAATTCTCAAGAGAAATTCCATCAACCTTGGAGTGGTCCACTTCCTTCTTTGGAAGACCTGGCGAAGAGATATGAAGCAACAACACAATCAGCTAAGCCCTCACTTGAGGACCTTGTCCGACAAAATGCTACTTCCATTCAGAACATGGTGACAATGCTTGGCGAACTTGTATCCACGGTTAATGAGTTGCAGGCACAAGGTCATGATGTTGTCATTGAAGGTGATTCTAATGAAGATGATTCAACGACCCCCAATGTTGCTTCTGATGCTGGTGTTAATAGTTCAGCGTGGTCTGATTTTGATGGTTCAGCGTATCCTAGTGCTAATGGTCCTTCTTATGTTGATGTTGAAGCTGACTTGCATGTTGATGTTGAATCTCGTTCTAACTTTCAAGCTGAAACTAATTATGATTTTGAAACTGATACTTGTCTTTCACATTCTAACTTTGATGGTCCTGCAGATTCTAATGATAAAGCCAAACAACAAGAAATACATCTCCCTTTTCCACAACGAAATAATGTGAGACAACCTTGTGAGATTTTGGACCAAACACTTTAATGGTAATAACTTTGCCATGATTCTCTTCTTTCTTGTGTGATTTCCTCATGATTATATGCACTGCAGAACTTGACTTGATTTTGACTGAAATTGTTGTTCATTTGCATACATTGAAGTGATAAGGCATTCTTTTTCAATAAGCTATTGGCCTAAAAAGCTTACATTGCATGTTTTTACCTTTGTTTTAGCCCCTTTGAGCCTAATATCTCCATTCTTTTGTAGCTCATTACAAGCCTAAGTGAAAAATAATGATGATACCTTACCTTAGGGAATGCAAGAGCTTTGGAATTGTTTTGGGAATAAGTATTCAACAAGTGTGGGGGTGAATTATTTGAATGCATGGTCCTTGTAATCTCTAAAAAGAAATGTACCTTCTTTGTTGTTATCAAAAGAAAAAAAAAAGTAAAGAAGTCGTGAAAAAATGACGACAAAGCTGGAAAAAAAAAAGAAGGAAAAAAAAAAGTTGCAAAGTGAAGGAAGGTACCCATTGCAAAAGGGAAAAAAAAAAAGAGAAAAGGAAGTGAAAGTTGTAAAAAAAATGATTTGTGGAAAGGAAGAATGTGCTAATTCTTGGGGTTATGAGTAAGTTTAATTTGAATTATTTCCCCATTGCTCTTATTTTTCCTAAGGTTTTAACTCTGAATATCTTTCTTAAATCCTTCCTTGACCTTGGCCTCATTACAACCTTGGAAAGTCCTTTGATCTTTGTGTGCATTTGTTCAATTTAATTGATGTGTTAGAATCTTGTCAAGCCTATGATAGTTGCATGTTTTCATGAGATGATGAGAGTTTCTTAGGCATGATTAAACACAAGCCAAACACTTGAGAGTAGAGAATATAACACTTGCATCCAACTTTGATGTTCAATTTGCAATTTTTGTTGGATTGGAATGTAGGTGATGGACTTCTTGTTTGTCTAATCTCTGTAAAATTGAAATGGTTGTTTTCTTGCTCATAAATCTGAATTTCGATTTCTCAAAGATAAGTGTGTGGTGAGTTTTTATGTTTTAGGAAGTACTTGTCATCAAGAGTGATTTTCTAATTCTTCTTTGAAGTTAAGTTTTGCCCGGGAGTGCAAAAAGCTAAGTGTGGGGGAATTTGATAAGCGCATAATTGATGCACTTTATGTGTGTCTTTCTAAGCTTCATTATATATATCTTTGTGCTTAATTCTTATGTCTTAGTCATGTTTTGACTATTAGTGCTTATTTGGATTATTCATAGAAATGTGCTTAATTATACACTTTTAGTTTCTGTGATTGTTTTTCTAGAACAGGTTGAATCTGGAGTTAGAGTGATCCGAATGAGGCGTGTAATATGTCGTTGGAAAGATAACTTGAAGCCCTACAACTTTCATGTACATCTGAATTCACGAATCATCCTCTAAATCGGTGCTAATTTCCTTGCAAAGTTGCTTTCGCTAATCCTGCGAGTCTGGAATAGTCTGCACTTAAATGATCATATCTTGGGCTACAGAACTTCGAATTAGGATCCGATTGAAGGCCCGCGAAGCTGACTTGAAGGGATACAACTATCATGTTTACCTTAATTGAATATTCGGCCTTCCTGTGGGATCCGCGGACACCTGAGTCTTCAGCAGTTCACTCCTCTCTTGGGCCTGATTTTGTGAAGATTTAGAGAAGATTTAGGAAAGATTTAGATAAAAAATATTGTTACTTGATGAACAAGTTTATCTATTATTATAAATAGGCTAGTTGAGGCTCTTGTTATGTGTTTGCAAACCTGAGGTTCCTTTCTTAATAAATTTCATCTTTTTATTCAAGTTGATCTATGTTCTTTAATTCTTGCTTTCATATTATTATTTTGGATTCAAGTAATATTGTGTTTTAATTGTTATTATCCAAGCGAGCTGAGTCAGTAAGAGGATTCTTTAACTGATGAAGAGACGATGAAGCGATTGTGAATTCGTTCTCTAAGAACGTAGATCTCTAACGTCGATCGGTTGTTAGCTTTGAGGATTCCGTGGGCATAGATCGTTTTTGTACTTTGAAGCGGCGATCGCCAAGCTTCTTAACTTTAACGAATCATATTCTGAACGATTGTTCAGTGGAGAATCAGGGTTTCATCTCACGATTGTAAGTTAGGATTCAACTCAAAAGTTTGATGAAAAGCTGAATTATCTTTTATGACCAATGAAGGTTTGTTGCACTTGAATGTTATAATCTGAGGGCTAACGTTTTCTTTTATCTGATAATTTAATCTTTTATTTTTCTGCTTGATTATCAACCAAACCCCCCCTTTTATTTGCTTTAGTTTTACTCTAATATCAATTAATACTTCATCAAGTCCTCGTGAGATCGATCCTGGTGTTCAACACCTTGTATTGTATTTAAAGCAGAAATACTTTGACACGCACCCGCGACAGTGCGTTCGTCAGTTGGATCGGGAAAGGATGCATGTTTTGGTGAGAAAATGAAGTTTAAGAAGTGTACAGGCCACTGAGAGAAACACTTGAGAGACAAGGAGAGAGGCTTAGGAGGCTAGAGAAGAGGCTTGGGTATCGGTTTCGGCGGCGAGACATCGTGACGGCTTCGGTTCTTCTTGTTCTTCTTCTCTACTTGTAAAGCTATGCATGAAAATGGATAGCTAATCTCTCTTTTGTTGGGATTTGATGTAGTTGTATGATACTTATGCTCTCTATGTGATTATCTTCAATATAAAGCATGTTTCTAGTTGTTGATTTAGTGGTTTTCTCTTGATCTTCATGTTATATCTTAGATTGATCACCTATGGTATTTTGTTTGATTCGACTTGGGAGCGGAAACTACAACGTTTGAGTCCGAACTAGAGTTAATCACCTAATAATACTAATTGCTAGACATATAGTTAGGTTTGTTAGTCACAAAACATCCAAAATTCATGATAACTTTCTTTCTTAATCATGTGAGACATCAATGTTTAGGATTAGAGAGTTATTGATATCCACTCATGCGAGACATCGATGACGTAGGGTTGAATTGGTGTAGATGAGTCATATGCTTGAACATGATGATGGTGTGAAAAACAGAAGAAAGGGGGGGTTTGAATAACGTTTTCAGAATAAAACTTCCACCTTAAAGATTTTAACAAATCTGTCGAGAACAAAGTGCTTGAGATAAGAGATAGAAAAGCACACAAGGATTTTATCCTGGTTCACTTGATAAATCACTCAAGCTAATCCAGTCCACCCGTTAAGGTGATTTCTTCCTTCTTAGAATGAAGGCAATCCACTAATCAGGTAAATGTTACAACTGCACTTGAAACCTACAAGTGACTAACAATTACACTGACTTAGCTCACAATAAGATTCACTCTCTTAGTCTTCTCTTGGATCCGATCAACCTTGATCTCCTAAAGGTAACTAAACAACTGTTTAAGAAAGAATGTTTACAAAGAATTTGCTTCTGAAAAGCTAATAGTAAACACAATGAATTCAGATGAAAGAATGCTTAGAAGGTTTTTGAATATAGCTTGCGCGTGTGAGATTCTTCCAACCGCATCTTTCAATCTTCAGCCTCTATTTATACTCCAAGGATTAGGGTTTGAACGCTGCATGGAAATGCTACCGTTGGAGGGCAATTCTGGAAATTCCAGCTTCTGCTGTGGCTGATAATGTTAGGTAGGTCGTCAGGATAGTACATTTGCTTTTGTACTTGGATAGTGACTTGACCTTTAAACCTAGTAGACTTCTGATCAGGGGAATGCTTCATGTTGGAACTTGTGAAGCCAGTTGATCCGAGTCAAAGGGAAGCACAGATCCTCTGACCGTTGTATCTTCTGATTCTGAACTCAGAGGGAAGTACATGGTCTTGAGAGTCATCTTGCTTCTGGATATCAGAGTTTCCACTTTTCAGCTTCTGGATCTTCAGAGTCTTCTACACCATCAGAACATCTGAACCTTCAGAGTTTCTTGGTTGTCAGAACGTCTAGATCTTCAGAACTTCAAGTGACTGAGTCCATATCAGAGCTTGTATGACTTCAGATCTTCTGAAGCGTTTCTACTGTTCAGAGTGAACATAGATGTTGCGAAAGCGTTGCTTGGGTCACTCTTTATGCACAGTGCTTCTGATTGGTGTGAGATGGAATTGAGGTCAGAGCCTGTAAATAGCACACTCAGAAAAACACGTTAGAGTACCATAATTGTTCATACTAAAATGTTAACTTGTAATCATCAAAACATAGAGTTGTACTACTCGATCAAAACTTGATCTTACAATCTCCCTCTTTTTGATGATGACAAAACTAAGTATTTTGATGAACAATTCTTAAACAATAAACTGAATTCACTCAGAGCATAGAGAGTTAGAATAAGACTTATCCTGATGTGAATAGTTTATTTTGCTCATTCTGAATCCAAGTCACAGCTTGATTCTGAGCATAGCTCCCCCTGAATCTAAGACTTAATGAAAACGTTAGAAATGTCTAGATTCTGAGCTAAATAATGTAAGAGTTCAGAGTGAAGGCGCATGACATAGATGAAATAGAATAATCAGAGCGCATAAGTATTCAGAGTCAACGATAAGTGGTATCAGAGTCAAATAGAATCACTTCAGAAGAAGTGAAATGTATTCCCTTGTATTTGCCCTGTGACACATCTATGGTCATAAAAGTGGAACTCTTAAATTCTCCAAAAGAAAAATAAATCACACTCTTACACATCAAAAACTGGGTGTACTCCCCCTTTTTGTCATAAGCAAAAAGTATGGGGTGTGAAAAACTCAGCTTGAAGTACAAGGTACTCCCCCTTCGAGGAGGTCTAAGTGAAAAGATGGAGAAACAAACGATGTAGGAATGAGAGTTACGCGAATTAAGGAAGGGAGTTAATGCAAAAGAAGAACGTTTACCACCGGCCACGGGAGTAAAGAGAAGCTTCAGTTACCAAGGACTTAACCTCGAGAAACTGTAGGAGCAATAACTTCCAAGGAGAGAATGAAGCTTATATAAAGAGATTTAGAAGAGAGTAAGCTTCACAACTCGATCAATACCAATTAAGAGAAAATGGCATCATACATGGTTGCACTGGAAGAGCTCAGAAGGAAAGCCTTTGAGGAGGACATGTTCCTTAACATCCGGCACCCAGACGGTACACGAACTATACACGAGCTGACGAAGACACTGCTTGAAGAAGATCTTGATCCAGAGCTGGAGAAAGATCTGAAAGAATTCCTTGGCTTCGTGGAGGAAATTCAGGAACTCAGCCAGCTTGAGCTGAATTTTCGGGAAGAAAAGGAGTCAGTGGAAAGAAGAATCAAGACTATAGAAGATAGTCTGGAGAAGACTGAGCTTAGCATCAAGCTTAGAAATATAGAGTATGCGCTTGATCGGCTGGAGAAGGAGAGAGCAGAGCAACGCCGGGAGTGCAGAAGAATGAGGAAGGATCCTCCATTCTAGATTTAGGGAATAAATTGTATGATGTAATAAGCATGGATTGATATGAATAAAAAAGATTTGCAAACACAATGTTATATATATATATATATATATATATATATATATATATATATATATATATATATATATATGCAATGACAAGTAATCAAAACATAGCAAATAATGCAGAAATAAAAGAGAAAAAAAATAAATTAAGTTAAGAAAAACGAAAGAAATCCTAAAACTAAGGCTTGTCAGAAAGACGCAGAAGTTCTTGAAGAATTTGCTTCATGTCCATCAGCAGAGTCTCATGAGAATTGAGACGTTGTTCCATGATGTCAAGTCTGGAAGAACTTGGCTGTGTAGAGCTAGAAGGAACATTCTGAGCAGATTGATGAGCTGGAGTGGAATCAGAAGCAGTAGGAGTGAAGACCACTGGTGCAAGAGCTTGACATCTAAGAGCTTCAGCTTCAGCCTCTAGTCTCTCAGCTTCTAATCTTGCATGTTCAGCTTGTGCAGCTGCTTGACGTGCAGCTTCTTCTGCTTCCTCTTTCTTTCTTCTAGCTTCTTCAACAGCTTCAAGTAACTTAGTTCTTTGCTGTTGTTCATGCAGAGCCACTCTTCTATTAAACCGCTGCCTTGCAGCCTCAATCCTCTGATCCCTTTCTACAGTGAGATGACTCATCATAATAGGAACCTGAGCTACTAACCAAGTACTCAGACGATTCCATTCTTCAGCAACAGAGTCAGCGTTCTCACTCAGGTTAGTGTGACCTTGCACATTGCGTAGCATCAGTGAAGCTTCATGATTAAAAACACTGATGCACTCAGAGAGAGAGGTTGGCCTGAGGTATGTGTAGGGAACAATGGAGAGGTTGGTTTCAGGAGAGGTTGGGTGGTAGCTGCTGTTTGCCTCAGAGGCACCTTGAGGAGAACCAATATCAAAAGTTTGGACATTTGGTTCAGAGGTTCCAAGGTTTCGTTCAGAGGTTTCAACCTGAGGATGTGGTGATCTAACCGAAGAGTGGTTAGACACAGAGTTTTCTGGTTCTGGTTGAATGGGCTCTTGGTGAACTAGGTCTGGTTGGACTTGTTGAGTTAAAGGGTCTGCTTCATGCAAGGGGTCAACCTGGATAGGATCATCTGGGTCAACTAGACGTTCTGGTCTAGGTCCAAGGTATCTCCTAGGGCTTGGTACTGTGAGGTAGTACTCTGGAATGGCAGACACTTTTTCATTCCTAACTTCCATAAATTTACGAAGTGACTCAGAGTTGTTGGAAGGTGAGGAATCAACAACATTGATAGGGAATGATACAGGAGTATAAGGAGTTGAGGAATCTGTATCAGTGGTTCTAACAGCAGGACAGTCTGATGCTCTAGGGGCAGAGTGATCAAACGTTCTGGGTTCAGGTTCTGGTTGTTCAAGAATGATGGGTTCAGAGGTTAATGGGTTGTATTGAATGGTAATGTGTGAGGTCGGTTCATCTGGACATGGAGTCTGAAGCATATTCCACAGAGGTGCTTCTTCTTGGGAAGGTTGGAAAAATGAAGACCTTGGTGAATTGGGTGGAGATGTGGTTTGGGCAGCTGGTTGAGACTCTGGGATAGGAGTGAGTTGGGTGGCTGTGCGGTTAAGAAGTGTAGAGATGGGGAGTGCATCAAGTGAATTTAAATCAGCATCAGATTTAGTAGTAGCAGACTTACTTGATGAACGCACGGCAGACCGAGTCACTCTGGCAGAAGTCTCCATTCTGATGACTGCAGCAGCAGGTTCCACACGGGTAGGCTTCTCCACAATTCTGACTTGCTTCTTCTTCTTCTTTGGAGGAGAAGGACCATCATCATTATCACCATCATCACCATCATCAGGCTTGGTGGTTTCATCGTGCTTCCTCTTAGGCTTGTCAGCCTTCTTCTTCTTCTTCAGAGGAATATCAGACTCCTCAGAAGATTCCTCCAAGACCATTTTTCTCTGAACTTTCCTCTTGGGAGGAGAGTCAAACTCTGGAGTTGGTGGCAATCGCCTGAAGAACTCGTCCACATCAATCTCATACCCTTGTTGCTTCAGATCATCAATGTAGCACAAGATAGCTTCTGGGTTATCAGCTTGGGTCCACAGAGGGAAATCATTCAGAGGCACCCTTCTTTGTCCAATCCCATCTTCTTCACCAATCCCATCTTCTTCAAGGATGTGGATGTGAAGACGTCACTGATAATTGTAGACGGATCCTCTGTGCAGCCTGCCTTGATCAGATCTTCTATGAACTTGCTCTTAGTGAAGAGGTCTGAAAGAAGTCTCCCAAAGGGGATGTATTTGATTGCAGACTTGATGGAGGCAGTGGTTCTGGACTTCCTGATGCATTCTTTCAGGTAGGAGAACAGGAAGAAAGGGAAGCAGATCTTCTTATGATCCTGAATGAAGAACAACATCGCCTTCTGGCAGAAGTTGATGTAATCAGGAGAGCTTCCCTTGGGCCTCTGGTTGATGCAGTGAAGCAGAATCTTGTGCCAGATTCTTAGCTTGGGATGAAGATCCACCACTTTGTAATCGCTCTTGCCAGGTTTGAAGGTGGTATAGAGAGCCTTGTTGGTTTCATCCTTGGTTCTGGGTTTCACCTTTGACTCCGTCAGTTGGAATCTATAACCAGTTCCAGTGTGTGCACCCAGCAGATTCACAATGGACTTCTCAGTGATGATTATCCTCCTTCCAGCAATGTAGGAGACCACTTGTGTATCATCAGAGTCCGCGTGTTTCCAGAATTCATTGAACATTTTGTCGTAAATTGGACCTCTAAGCCTGTTGAAATACTCTTCCCATCCCTGAACTTGAACTTCAGGACGAAGATATTACCCATTTGCAGCTATATTATCCAGGTCGAATCTCCATTCAGCAAGCACTTGGAGTTCTTCCGGAGCATAAACGCAGTGAACGGCACAGCCCCGTTCTGCAATTGGAATCATCTTCTCTTGAGCCTGACCTTGACTTGGAGTTTCAGGACCCAATTGACCTGTAGCTTGGCCTACTACCATATGAGGAAATCTGGTTGTACCTGCAGCTTCGTTTCTGGTTGGTCGCACCATCTTGAAGTTGATTGAAGGTTTTGGGTAGAAAGGAGAATGATGAATAGAGAGAGAGATCGTGGGGATAAGTTTTGAAAAACTGAAGAGAGAGAGTGTAAAACCGTAAGTGTAGGAGAACGTGTGTGTATAGTGGGTTTTGACAAATAACCGTTGTTGATCAAAAAGCAATTTAAAATCAACGGTTAAAAATTAAAGACATGATAGTAACAGTAAATACACCTATCACACGCAGGAGAGAAGCACATCAACACTCATTACAACAGACTGTCAGCACGGGCACAAGGAACTATGTATCAGAGATACTGACACACGTTTACTGTTTAAGCTTCAGAGTCAGCACCAATGGGTACATAAACTCTGATAGAGTTACCTTCTGGACTTGACATCTTCTGATAAAGAAGTATCATAGTCAGAGGTTCTGATCCATCTTCATGCTGGACAAAAGTCCATATTCAGATTTTTCAGAATGAAATTAAATCTATCCTCTGCTAAGGGCTTTGTAAAGATATCTGCCCATTGATGGTCAGTATCAACAAACTTCAGAAGAAGTACGCCCTTCTGTACATAATCTCTAATAAAATGATACTTTACCTCAATGTGCTTTGCCCTTGAATGTAAGATAGGATTCTTACTCAATGAAATTGCAGCAGTGTTATCACAATAGATTGGGATATTGCTCTCAAGGATTTGATAATCCTCCAGCTGATGTTTCATCCAGAGCATCTGAGTGCTGCATATTGCTGCTGAGATATATTCCGCCTCTGCAGTAGAGAGTGCAATGGTTGATTGCCTCTTGCTTGCCCATGAGACTAAGTTGCTTCCCAGAAATTGACAATTTTTAGAAGTGCTTTTTCTCTCTGTTCTATCTCTAGCATAACCAGCATCACAATAACCTGAAAGCTTATACTCTGATTTTTTCTTATACATCAAGCCAAGGTTAGTTGTACCTTTCAGATACCTTAGGATCCTCTTAACAGCAGTTAAGTGGGTTTCCCTTGGATCTGATTGGAAACGAGCACATAAGTGAACACTAAACAATATATCAGGCCTAGATGCAGTTGAGTATAGAAGTGATCCTATCATACCACGATAGAGCTTCTGACAAACTTTACCACTTGCATCTTCTTTCTCCATAATGCATGTAGGATGCATTGGAGTCTTGGCAACTGTAGATTCCAGCATATTGAACTTCTTCAGAAGTTCTTTAGTGTACTTGCTCTGATGGATATATGTTCCTTCTGGTGTTTGATCAACTTGTATTCCCAGAAAGTACTTGAGTTCTCCCATCCTACTCATCTCAAATTCAGCCTGCATCATCTCAGAAAATTCTTTGCATAGAGATTGATTAGCAGAACCAAATATAATATCATCAACATAAATTTGCACAATTAAGATATCATCTTTGTAAGTTTTGCAAAAGAGAGTTGTATCTACTTTACCCCTTACAAACTCATTCTCCAGAAAAAATAAGCTGAGTCTCTCATACCATGCTCTGGGAGCTTGCTTCAGACCATAGAGTGATTTCTTCAACTTGAAAACATGGTCTGGGTTCTTCTCATCCTCAAAACCTGGGGGTTGATGAACGTAGACTTCCTCTGATATGTATCCGTTTAGGAAGGCACTCTTAACATCCATCTGATGTAGAATTATGTTGTGATTCACTGAGAAAGAGATCAACAGTCTGATTGCTTCTAGTCTTGCTACTGGAGAAAATGTTTCTGTGTAGTCTATTCCTTCCTGCTGACTGTAGCCTTGAGCAACTAGCCTTGCCTTGTTTCTGACTACATCACATTTCTCATTCAGCTTGTTTTTGAACACCCATTTTGTTCCAATTACATGGACATTTTGAGGCTTCTTTACTAGGCTCCAAACATCATTTTTGGAAAAATGATTCAATTCTTCTTCCATGGCAAGAATCCAGTCCTTGTCCTGAAGAGCTTCATCAATGGACTTGGGTTCAATTAAGGACACCAATCCTTTCAGACTGAGCAAGGTCTCTTCAGAGGGTCTGAAGGCTGATCTGGTTCTGACTGGTTCGTCTTTGTTGCCCAGAATCAATTCCTTAGGATGAGCTGCAGTGATTCTGCTCTTCTTCTGAGTTTGTGAATCAGAGGGACCAGCTTCTTCTGGTTCATCTTCCTCTGGCTCAGCTTCCTCTGGAGCTTTGCCTTTGTCAGAAACACTTATACTTAAATATGCAAATTTCTCAACTAGCTTTGACTGGTCAGAGTCAAGCTTATCGTCAAATCTAACATGAATAGATTCTTCAATTGTTTTAGCATCAGTATTATAGAATCTAAAACCTTTAGATCTCTCAGAGTAACCAAGTAATAGACATTTAGAAGACTTAGCATCAAATTTATGCAATCTATCCTTAGTGTTAAGAACATAACAAACACAACCAAAAGGATGAAAATAAGAAATGTTGGGTTTTATATTCTTCCACAATTCATAGGGAGTCTTATTCAGAATTGGTCTCAAAGAGATTCTGTTCTGAATGTAACACGTTGTGTTTATTGCCTCTGCCCAAAAGTGCTTAGCCATGCCAGTTTCTTGGAGCATGGTTCTAACCATCTCCTGAAGAGTTCTGTTCTTCCTCTCAACAACACCATTTTGTTGAGGAGTTCTGGGACAAGAGAAATCATGAGCAATTCCAAAGGAATCAAACAGACTCTCAAACTTGTCATTCTCAAACTCTCCACCATGGTCACTTCTGACACGCACGATCCTACAAGCCTTCTCGTTTTGCACTTGGGCTATGAAGGTAGAGAACACAGCATGAGACTCATCCTTGCGGGTTAGAAATTTTACCCATGTCCAGCGGCTATAGTCATCAACAATGACCATCCCATATCTCTTGCCACCTATAGACTCGGTTTTCACTGGTCCAAACAGGTCGATATGCAGAAGTTCCAACGGCCTTGAGGTTGAGACAACATTCTTTGCCTTGAAAGGGACTTTTGTGAATTTGCCTTTCTGACATGCTTCACAAAGAGCGTCTGAAGAGAACTTCAGAGTGGGCAAGCCCCTGACAAGGTTTAGCTTGCTCAGTTGAGAAATTTTTCTCATACTGGCATGCCCTAACCGTCTATGCCATACCCATTGCTCTTCATTAACAGACAGAAGGCACTTCACATTCTGAGCCTCCAACTCAGATAATCTGATCTTATAAATGTTGTTCTTCCTCTTGTTGTGAAACAGAACAGAGCCATCGATCTGACTTACAGCCCGGCAGGACTTTTGATTAAAGATAACATCATAACCCTTGTCAGCTAATTGACTTATAGACAATAAGTTATGAGTTAAGCCGTCTACCAATAAAACATTGTCAATGCATGGACTATTATCTACACAAATAGTACCAGTACCAACAATTTTACCCTTTTCGTTGCCACCAAAGCCAACTTCACCTCCAAGCTTAAGTTTTAGCTCTTGGAACATACGCCTTTCTCCCGTCATGTGACGCGAGCATCCACTGTCCAGATACCATGATTGGTGTTTCAGTGGAGCTATCAAGGATATCTGCAACATAGATAATCTTATCCTTAGGTACCCACTTTCTGGGTCCTCTCTTGTTAGTTACCCCAGAGGTTCTGTTCACCTTGGGTTTCTCAACATGGTAATGTAAAGGAATTTTTGCATGATATTTAGACATGGAGAAAGATCCCTTTTTAAGAGGAGGTTTAGCAACTTCAGCAGGAAAAGGATCAGGCAATATGGTACCAGAGGGAACAACGCATTCATACAAAGATTTAGCTTTAGGCATAGAAGGCTCATTTCTAATTGGTTTAGAATAGCCAATGCCATGCATTCCATTTCTGCTCACGCCATAGATCATTGAAGCCATTAAGCTTCTATCTACGCTTTTAGCCAGGAATCTTTGAAAAGATTTTTCATACTTAGATTCATGCTTACTATCAGAGGCATCGCAGGCAATAACTTCTTCTAACTTAGCAATTTGATTCTTAAGCATAGAGTTAGTATTCACTAAAGCATGGTTATCATTTTTCAAATCAGAAATGATTTTCTCATGTTCAGAAGGAGTCTTAGAAACAGCAGATAAGTTCTTTTTCAGCTTCTTATGCTTAGACAATAAAGAGTTATACTTATCCATGATATCAGACAAAGCATGTTTCAGTTCAGAGGTAGAGAAAGAAGCGAATACCTCATTTTCATCGTCTGATTTAGGATCTCCTTCTGATTCTGAGTCAGTGATGACCCTAGTTTAGTAGTGTTTTTAGCTTGAAAAGCTTTTGACTTTTCTGCTTTAGCCTTCCCAGATTTGGATTTCAAGGCTATTGACTTCTTCGTCAGATCTTGCATCTCTGAGCGCTTCAGCTCATGGCACTTCAGTATGCTGATGAGTTCTTCTAAACTCATACGCTCAACATCTCTCGTAAGCTCTATTGAAGTCACCAAGGGCATTCAGCTTTCAGGAAGACTTCTAATGACCCTTATGACATGATCTTTTGTTGTGTAGCTCTTGTTGAGAGGTCGTATTCCAGCTACAAGCAACTGAAATCTGGAAAATATTTCTTCTATGGACTCGTTTGGCTCCATGATGAAGGATTCATACTTTTGGATCAAAGACAATGCCTTTGATTCTTTGACTTTCTTGTTTCCTTCATGAGATATCTTCAGGGATTCAAAGATGCCCTTTGCATACTCACGATCTGTAATCTTCTGGTACTCTTCATAAGAGA
The DNA here is from genome assembly GCF_012489685.1 of Lotus japonicus. Classification (NCBI taxonomy): domain Eukaryota; kingdom Viridiplantae; phylum Streptophyta; class Magnoliopsida; order Fabales; family Fabaceae; genus Lotus; species Lotus japonicus. Next base: position 53,439,078 of record NC_080044.1, read on the forward strand.
TAGCACTTAGAAGAATTGCTCTAGCTTTGTGATGTTGTGAGTAAAGCTTCTTTTGATCTGCAGTCATCTCTGACCTTGGGATCTTCTTGCCTTCTTCATCAACTGGACGCTCGTAGCCATCCACAATAATATCCCAGAGATCTGCATCAAAACCCAGAAAGAAAGTTCAAGTCTATCTTTCCAATATTCGAACCTTTGACCGTCGAACATGGGAGGCTTTGCATTGTAACCATATTTTTGAGTTTCACTGGTGGTAGCCATTGTTTTTCACACCGGCCCGGATCACTGAACATTGTTAGGTGTGGTAATCAGAACTTGCGCTCTGATACCAATTGAAGGTATGAAAAACGGTAGAAAGGGGGGGTTTGAATAACGTTTTCAGAATAAAACTTCCACCTTAAAGATTTTAACAAATCTTTCGAGAACAAAGTGCTTAAGATAAGAGATAGAAAAGCACACAAGGATTTTATCCTGGTTCACTTGATAAATCACTCAAGCTAATCCAGTCCACCCGTTAAGGTGATTTCTTCCTTCTTATGATGAAGGCAATCCACTAATCAGGTAAATGTTACAACTGCACTTGAAACCTACAAGTGACAAACAATTACACTGACTTAGCTCACACTAAGATTCACTCTCTTAGTCTTCTCTAGGATCCGATCAACCTTGATCTCCTAAAGATAACTAAACAATTGTTTAAGAAAGAATGTTTACAAAGAGTTTGCTTCTGAAAAGCTAATAGTAAACACAATGAATTCAGATGAATGAATGCTTAGAAGGTTTTTGAATATAGCTTGCGCGTGTGAGATTCTTCCAACCGCATCTTTCAATCTTCAGCCTCTATTAATACTCCAAGGATTAGGGTTTGAACGCTACATGGAAATGCTACCGTTGGAGGGCAGTTCTGAAAATTCCAGCTTCTGCTGTGGCAGAGAATGTTAGGTAGGTCGTCAGGATAGTACATTTGCTTTTGTACTTGCATAGTGACTTGACCTTTAAACCTAGTAGACTTCTGATCAGGGGAATGCTTCATGTTGGAACTTGTGAAGCCAGTTGATCAGAGTCAGAGGGAAGCACAGATCCTCTGACCGTTGTATCTTCTGATTCTGAACTCAGAGGGAAGTACATGGTCTTCAGAGTCATCTTTCTTCTAGACATCAGAGTTTCCACTTTTCAGCTTCTGGATCTTCAGAGTCTTCTACACCATCAGAACATCTGAACCTTCAGAGTTTCTTGGTTGTCAGAACGTCTAGATCTTCAGAACTTCAAGTGACTAAGTCCATATCAGAGCTTGTATGACTTGAGATCTTTTGAAGCGTTTCTACTGTTCAGAGTGAACATAGATGTTGCGAAAGCGTTGCTTGGGTCACTCTTTATGCACAGTGCTTCTGATTGGTGTGAGATGGAATTGAGGTCAGAGCCTGTAAATAGCACACTTAGAAAAACACGTTAGAGTACCATAATTGTTCATACTAAAATGTTAACTTGTAATCATCAAAACATAGAGTTGTACTACTCGATCAAAACTTGATCTTACACTTGAGTGGAATCAGAAGCAGCAGGAGTGAAGACCACGGGTGCAAGAGCTTGGCATCTAAGAGCTTCAGCTTCAGCTTCTAGTCTCTCAGCTTCTAATCTTGCATTTTCAGCTTGTGCAGCCGCTTGACGTGCTGCTTCTTCTGCTTGCTCTTTCTTTCTTCTGGCTTCTTCAACAACTTCAAGTAACTTAGTTCTTTGCGGTTGTTCATGCAGAGCCACTCTTATGTTAAACCGCTGCCTAGCAACCTCAATCCTCTGATCCCTTTCTGCAGTGAGATGACTCATCATAATAGGAACCTGAGCTACTAACCAAGTACTCAGACGATTCCATTCTTCAGCAACAGAGTCAGCGTTCTCACTCAGGTCAGTGTGACCTTGCACATTGCGAATCATCAGTGAAGCTTCATGATTAAAAACACTGATGCACTCAGAGAGAGAGGTTGGCCTGAGGTATGTGTAGGGAACAATGGAGAGGTTGGTTTCAGGAGAGGTTGGGTGGTTGCTGCTGTTTGCCTCAGAGGCACCTTGAGGAGAACCAATATCAAAAGTTTGGACGTTTGGTTCAGAGGTTCCAAGGTTTGGTTCAGAGGTTTCAACCTGAGATGTGGTGATCTAACCGAAGAGTGGTTAGACACAGAGTTTTCTGGTTCTGGTTGAATGGGCTCTTGGTGAACTAGGTCTGGTTGGACTTGTTGAGCTAAAGGGTCTGCTTCATGTAAAGGGTCAGCCTGAATAGGATAATCTGGGTCAACTAGACGTTCTGGTCTAGGTCCAGGGTATCTCCTAGGGCTTGGTACTGTAAGGTAGTACTCAGGAATGGCAGACACTTTTTCTTTCCTAACTTCATGAAATTTGCGAATTGATTCAGAGTTATTGGAAGGTGAGGAATCAGCAACATTAATAGGGAATGATACAGGAGTATAAGGAGTTGAGGAATCTGTATCAGTGGTTCTAGGAGCAGGACGTTCTGATGCTCTAGGGGCAGAGTGATCAGACGTTCTGGGTTCAGGTTCAGAGGGTTCAAGGGTTGTATTGAATGGTGATGGTGATGTTGGTTCATCTGGACGTGGAGTTTGAAGCTTATTCCAAAGAGGTGCTTCTTCTTGGGAAGGTTGGAAAAATGAAGACCTTGGTGAATTTGGTGGAGATGTGGTTTGGGCAGCTGGTTGAGACTCTGGGATGGGAGTGAGTTGGGTGGCTGTGCGGTTGAGAAGTGTAGAGATGGGGAGTGCATCAAGTGAATTTAAATCAGCGTTAGATTTAGTAGTAGCAGACTTACTTGATGAACGCACGGCAGACCGAGTCACTCTGGCGGAAGTCTCCACTCTGATGACTGCAGCAGCAGGTTCCACACGAGTAGGCTTCTCCACAATTCTGACTTGCTTCTTCTTCTTCTTTGGAGGAGAAGGAGCATCATCATTATCACCATCATCATCATCACCATCAGGCTTGGTGGTTTCATCATGCTTCCTCTTAGGCTTGTCAGCCTTCTTCTTCTTCTTCAGAGGAACATCAGACTCTTCAGAGGATTCCTCCAGGACCATTTTTCTCTGAACTTTCCTCTTGGGAGGAGAGTCAAACTCTGGAGATGGTGGCAGTTTTCTGGAAAACTCGTCCACATCTATCTCGTACCCTTGTTGCTTCAGATCATCAATGTAGCACAAAATAGCCTCTGGGTTATCTGCTTGAGTCCACAGAGGGTAATCATTCAGAGGCACCCTTCTTTGTCTTACTTCATCAGAAGTATCTTCATGAACAGGGGCTACCTTCTTCTTGACCAATCCCATCTTCTTCAAAGATGTGGATGTGAAGACGTCACTGACAATTGTAGACAGATCCTCTGTGCATCCTGCCTTGATCAGATCTTCTATGAACTTGCTCTCAGTGAAGAGGTCTGAAAGCAGTCTCCCAAAGGGGATGTACTTGATTGCAGACTTGATGGAGGCAGTGGTTCTGGACTTCCTGATGCATTCTTTCAGGTAGGAGAACAGGAAGAAAGGGAGGCAGATCTTCCTATGATCCTGAATGAAGAACAACATCGCCTTCTGGCAGAAGTTGATGTAATCAGGAGAGCTTCCCTTTGGCCTCTGGTTGATGTAGTGAAGCAGAATCTTGTGCCATATTCTTAGCTTGGGATGAAGATCCACCACTTTGTAATCGCTCTTGCCAGGTTTGTAGGTGGTGTAAAGAGCCTTGTTGGTTTCATCCTTGGTTCTGGGTTTCACCTTTGATTCCGTTAGTTGGAATCTATACCCAGTTCCAGTGTTAGCACCCAGAAGATTCACAATGGACTTCTCAGTAATGATTATCCTCCTTCCAGCAATGTAGGAAACCACTTGAGTGTCATCGCAGTCGGCGTGCTTCCAGAATTCCTTGACCAATTTGTCATAGATTGGTCCTCTAAGTCTGTTGAAGTACTCTTCCCAGCCCTGAGCATGAACTTCAGGTCGAAGATCATACCCATTTGCAGCTATATTATCCAGGTCGAATCTCCATTCCGCAAGCACCTGGAGTTCTTCCGGAGCATAAACACAGTGAACAGCACATCCTTGTTCTACAATTGGAATCATTTTCTCTGAAGCCTGACCTTGACTTGGGTTTTCAGGACCCAATTGACCTGTAGCTTGGCCTACTACCATATGAGGAAACCTGGTTGCACCTGCAGCTTCGTTTTTGTTTTGTCTCACCATCTTGAAGTCGGTTGAAGGTATTGGGTAGAAAGGAGAATGATGAATAGAGAGAGAGATCGTAGGGATAAGTTGAAAAACTGAAGAGAGAGAAGATAAAACCGTAAGTGTAGGATAACGTGTGTGTATAGTGGGTTTTGTCAAATAACCGTTGTTGATCAAAAAGCAATTTAAAATCAAAGGTTAAAAATTAAAGACATGATAATAACAGTTAATACACCTATCACACGCAGGAGAGAAGCACATCAACACTCATTACAACAGTCTGTCAGCACGGGCACAAGGAACTATGTATCAGAGATACTGACACACGTTTACTGTTTAAGCTTCAGAGTCAGCACCAATGGGTACATAAACTCTGATAGAGTTTCCTTCTGGACTTGACATCTTCTGATAAAGAAGTATCATAATCAGAGGTTCTGATCCATCTTCATGCTGAACAAAAGTCCATATTCAGATTTTTCAGAATGAAATTAAATCTATCCTCTGCTAAGGGCTTTGTAAAGATATCTGCCCATTGATGGTCAGTATCAACAAACTTCAGAAGAAGTACGCCCTTCTGTACATAATCTCTAATAAAATGATACTTTACCTCAATGTGCTTTGCCCTTGAATGTAAGATAGGATTCTTACTCAATGAAATTGCAGCAGTGTTATCACAATAGATTGGGATATTGCTCTCAAGGATTTGATAATCCTCCGGCTGATGTTTCATCCAGAGCATCTGAGTGCTGCATATTGCTGCTGAGATATATTCTGCCTCTGCAGTAGAGAATGCAATGGTTGATTGCCTCTTCCTTGCCCATGAGACTAAGTTGCTTCCCAGAAATTGACAATTTCCAGAAGTGCTTTTTCTCTCTGTTCTATCTCAAGCATAATCAGCATCACAATAACCTGAAAGCTTATACTCTGATGTTTTCTTATACATCAAGCCAAGGTTAGTGGTACCTTTCAGATACCTTAGGATCCTCTTAACAGCAGTTAAGTGGGTTTCCCTTGGATCTGATTGGAACCGAGCACATAAATGAACACTAAACAATATATCATGCCGAGATGCAGTTAACTATAGAAGTGATCCTATCATACCACGATAGAGCTTCTGACAAACCTTACCACTTTCATCTTCTTTCTCCAGAATGCATGTAGGATGCATTGGAGTCTTGGCAACTGTAGAATCCAGCATATTGAACTTCTTCAGAAGTTCTTTAGTGTACTTGCTCTGATGGATATATGTTCCTTCTGGTGTTTGATCAACTTGTATTCCCAGAAAGTACTTGAGTTCTCCCATCATACTCATCTCAAATTCAGCCTGCATCATCTTAGAAAATTCTTTGCATAGAGCTTGATTAGCAGAACCAAATATAATATCATCAACATAAATTTGCACAATTAAGATATCATCTTTGTAAGTTTTGCAAAAGAGAGTTGTATCTACTTTACCCCTTACAAACTCATTCTCCAGAAGGAATGAGTTGAGTCTCTCATACCATGCTCTGGGAGCTTGCTTCAGACCATAGAGTGATTTCTTCAACTTGAACACATGGTCTGGATTCTTCTCATCCTCAAAACCTGGGGGTTGATGAACGTAGACTTCCTCTGAAATGTATCCATTTAGGAAGGCACTCTTAACATCCATCTGATGTAGAATTATGTTGTGATTCACATAGAAGGAGATCAACAATCTGATTGCTTCTAGTCTTACTACTGGAGCAAATGTTTCTGTGTAGTCTATTCCTTCTTGCTGACTGTAGCCTTGAGCAACTAGCCTTGCCTTGTTTCTGACTACATCACCTTTCTCATTCAACTTGTTTCTGAACACCCATTTTGTTCCAATTACATGGACACTTTGAGGCTTCTTCACTAGGCTCCAAACATCATTCTTGGAAAATTGATTCAATTCTTCTTCCATGGCCAGAATCCAGTCCTTGTCCTGAAGAGCTTCATCAATGGACATGGGTTCAATAAAGGATATCAATCCTTTCAGACTAAGCAAGGTCTCTTCAGAGGGTCTGAAGGCTGATCTGGTTCTGACTGGTTCGTCTTTGTTGCCCAGAATCAATTCCTTAGGATGAGCTGCAGTGATTCTGCTCTTCTTCTGAGTTTGTGAATCAGAGGGACCAACTTCTTCTTGTTCATCTTTCTCTGGATCAGCTTCCTCTAGAGCTTTTCCTTTGTCAGAAACATTTATACTTAAATCTGCAAATTTCTCAACTAGCTTTGACTGGTCAGAGTCAAGCTTATCGTCAAATCTAACATGAATAGATTCTTCAATTGTTTTAGCATCAGTATTATATAATCTAAATCCTTTAGATCTCTTATAGTAACCAAGTAATATACATTTAGAAGACTTAGCATCAAATTTATGCAATCTATCCTTAGTGTTAAGAACATAACAAACACAACCAAAAGGATGAAAATAAGAAATGTTGGGTTTTATATTCTTCCACAATTCATAGGGAGTCTTATTCAGAATTGGTCTCACAGAGATTCTGTTCTGAATGTAACACGTTGTGTTTACTGCCTCTGCCCAAAAGTGCTTAGCCATGCTAGTTTCTTGGAGCATGGTTCTAGCCATCTCCTAAAGAGTTCTGTTCTTCCTCTCAACAACACCATTTTGTTGAGGAGTTCTGGGACAAGAGAAATCATGTGCAATTCCATAGGAATCAAACAGACTCTCAAACTTGTCATTCTCAAACTCTCCACCATGGTCACTTCTGATACGCACAATCCTACAAGCCTTCTCGTTTTGCACTTGGGCTATGAAGGTAGAGAACACAACATGAGACTCATCCTTGCGGGTTAGAAATTTTACCCATGTCCAGCGGCTAAAGTCATCAACAATGACCATCCCATATCTCTTGCCACCTATAGACTCAGTTTTCACTGGTCCAAACAGGTCGATATGCAGAAGTTCCAACGGCCTTGAGGTTGAGACAACATTCTTTGCCTTGAAAGGGACTTTTGTGAATTTGCCTTTCTGACATGCTTCACAAAGAGCGTCTGAAGAGAACTTCATGTAAGATCAAGTTTTGATCTAGTAGTACAACTCTATGTTTTGATGATTACAAGTTAACCTTTTGATATGAACAATTGTGGTACTCTAACGTGTTTTTCTGAGTGTACTATTTGCAGGCTCTGACCTCAACTCAATCTCACACAAATCAGAAGCACTGTGCATAAAGAGCAACCCAAGCAACGCTTTCGCATTCACCATGTTCAGTATGAACAGTGGAAAAGCTTCAGAAGTTCTGAAGTTATACAAACTCTGATGTGGACTCAGTCACTAGAAGCTCTGAAGATCCAGAAGTTCTGATAACCAAGAAACACTGAAGGTTCAGATGTTCTGATGGTGTGGAAGACTCTGAAGTTGCAGAAGCTGAATAGTGGAAACTCTGAAGTCCGGAAGCAAGAAACTCTGAAGGCCATGTTCTTCCCTCTGAGTTCAGAATCAGAAGATACAATGGTCAGAGGATCTGTGCTTTCCCTCTGACTCTGATCAGCCGGCTTCACCAGTTCCAATATGAAGCATTCCCCTGATCAGAAGTCTCCTAGGTTTAAAGGTCGCGTCACTATCCAAGTACAAAAGCAACTGTACCTTCCTGACGACCTACCTAACAGTCTCAGACACAGCAGAAGCTGGATTTTCCAGAACTGCCCTCCAACGGTAGCATTTCCCATGCAACGCTCAACCCTAATCCTTGGAGTATATAAAGAGGCTGAAGACTGAAAGAAACGGCTAGAAGCATTCACATACGCGCAAGACAATCTTAAAATTCTTCTAAGCTTTCTTTTATCTGAAATTCATTGAGTTTACTATTAGCTTTTTAGAAGCAAATTTCTTGTAAACAATTCCTTGATAAACAGTTTGTTTAGTTCCTTTAGGAGATCAAGGCTGATCGGATCCTAGAGAAGACTAAGAGAGTGAATCTTAGTGTGAGCTAAGTCAGTGTAATTGTTAGTCACTTGTAGGTTTCAAGTGCAGTTGTAACTCTTACCTGATTAGTGGATTGCCTTCATTCTAAGAAGGAAGAAATTACCTTAACGGGTGGACTGGAGTAGCTTGAGTGATTTATCAAGTGAACCAGGATAAAATCCTTGTGTGCTTTTCTATCTCTTATCTTTAGCACTTAAGTTCTCGAAAGATTTGTCAAAATCTTTAAGGTGGAAGTTTTATACTGAAAACGTTATTCAAACCCCCCCTTTCTACCGTTTTTCATACCTTCAATTGGTATCAGAGCGCAAGTTCTGATTACCACACCTAACAGTGTTCAGTGATCCGGGCAGGTGTGAAAAACAATGGCTGCCACCACCAGTGAAACTCAAAGAGATGGTTACAATGCAAAGCCTCCTATGTTCGACGGTCAAAGGTTCGAATATTGGAAAGATAGACTGGAAAGTTTCTTTCTGGGTTTCGATGCAGATCTCTGGGATATTATTGTGGATGGCTATGAGCGTCCAGTTGATGCAGATGGCAAGAAGATCCCAAGGTCAGAGATGACTGCAGATCAAAAGAAGCTGTACTCACAACATCACAAAGCAAGAGCAATTCTTCTAAGTGCTATTTCCTATGAAGAGTACCAGAAGATTACAGATCGTGAGTTTGCGAAAGGCATTTTCGAATCTCTGAAGATGTCTCATGAAGGAAACAAGAAAGTCAAAGAATCAAAGGCATTGTCTTTGATCCAAAAGTATGAATCCTTCATCATGGAGCCAAATGAGTCCATTGAAGAAATGTTCTCCAGATTTCAGTTGCTTGTAGCTGGCATACGACCTCTCAACAAGAGCTACACAACAAAAGATCATGTCATAAGGGTCATCAGGTGTCTTCCTGAAAGTTGGATGCCTTTAGTGACTTCAATAGAGCTCACGAGAGACGTTGAGAATATGAGTTTAGAAGAACTCATCAGCATTTTGAAATGCCATGAGCTGAAGCGCTCAGAGATGCAAGATCTGAGGAAAAAGTCCATAGCCTTGAAATCCAAATCTGAAAAGGCTAAGGTTGAGAAGTCAAAAGCTCTTCAAGCTGAAGAAGAGGAATCTGAAGAAGCATCAGAAGATTCTGATGAAGATGAGCTGACTCTGATCTCCAAGAGACTCAACCGCATCTGGAAGCACAGGCAGAGCAAGTACAAAGGCTCTGGGAAAGCAAAAGGAAAGTATGAGTCCTCAGGCCAGAAGAAATCATCAATCAAGGAAGTCACATGTTTTGAGTGCAAAGAATCAGGGCACTACAAAAGTGATTGTCCAAAGTTGAAGAAGGACAAGAAGCCAAAGAAGCACTTCAAGACGAAGAAGAGTCTGATGGTGACATTTGATGAATCAGAGTCAGAGGATGTTGACTCTGATGGTGAAGTCCAAGGAATCATGGCTATTGTCAAAGACAAGGAAGCAGAGTCAAAGAGAGTTGTTGACTCTGACTCAGAATCAGAAGGAAATCCTAACTCAGACGATGAAAATGAGGTATTCGCTTCTTTCTCTACCTCTGAACTGAAACATGCATTGTCTGATATTATGGATAAGTATAACTCCTTATTGTCTAAGCATAAGAAGCTGAAAAAGAACTTATCTGCTGTTTCCAAGACTCCTTCTGAACATGAGAAAATTATTTCTGATTTGAAAAATGATAATCATGCTTTGATCAATTCTAACTCTGTGCTTAAGAACCAGATTGCTAAGTTAGAAGAAATTGTTGCCTGTGATGCCTCTGATTGTAGAAATGAATCTAAGTATGAAAAGTCTTTTCAAAGATTCCTAGCTAAAAGCGTGGATAGAAGCTTAATGGCTTCAATGATCTATGGCGTAAGCAGAAATGGAATGCATGGCATTGGCTATTCTAAACCAATTAGAAATGAGCCCTCCGTATCTAAAGCTAAATCCTTGTATGAATGCTTTGTTCCCTCTGGTACCATATTGCCTGATCCTGTACCTGCTAAAGTTGCTAAAAACCCTCTTAAAAAGGGATCCTTCTCTATGACTAAATATCATGCAAATATTCCTTTAAAATATCATGTTGAGACACCCAAGGTGATCAGAACCTCTAGGGTAACTAACAAGAGAGGACCCAGAAAGTGGGTACCTAAGGACAAGATAATCTATGTTGCAGATATCCTTGATAGCTCCACTGAAACACCAATCATGGTATCTGGACAGTGGATGCTCGCGTCACATGACGGGAGAAAGGCGTATGTTCCGAGAGCTGAAATTTAAGCCTGGAGGCGAAGTTGGCTTTGGAGGAAATGAAAAGGGTAAAATTGTTGGTACTGGTACTATTTGTGTAGATAGTAGTCCATGCATTGATAATGTGTTATTGGTAGACGGCTTAACACATAACTTATTGTCTATAAGTCAATTAGCTGACAAGGGTTATGATGTTATATTCAATCAAAAGTCCTGCCGGGCTGTAAGTCAAATCGATGGCTCTGTTCTGTTTAACAGCAAGAGGAAGAACAACATTTATAAGATCAGATTATCTGAGTTGGAGGCTCAGAATGTGAAGTGCCTTCTGTCTGTTAATGAAGAGCAGTGGGTATGGCATAGACGGTTAGGGCATGCCAGTATGAGAAAGATTTCTCAGCTGAGCAAGCTAAACCTTGTCAGGGGCTTACCCAATCTGAAGTTCGCTTTAGACGCTCTTTGTGAAGCATGTCAGAAAGGCAAATTCACAAAAGTCCCTTTCAAGGCAAAGAATGTTGTCTCAACCTCAAGGCCGTTAGAACTTCTGCATATCGACCTTTTTGGACCAGTGAAAACTGAGTCTATAGGTGGCAAGAGATATGGGATGGTTATCGTTGATGACTATAGCCGCTGGACATGGGTAAAATTTCTAACCCGCAAGGATGAGTCTCATGCTGTGTTCTCTACCTTCATTGCTCAAGTGCAAAACGAGAAGGCTTGTAGGATTGTGCGTGTCAGAAGTGACCATGGTGGAGAGTTTGAGAATGACAAGTTTGAGAGTCTGTTTGATTCCTATGGAATTGCACATGATTTATCTTGTCCTAGAACTCCTCAACAAAATGGTGTTGTTGAGAGGAAGAACAGAACTCTTCAGGAGATGGCTAGAACCATGCTCCAAGAAACTGGCATGGCTAAGCACTTTTGGGCAGAGGCAGTAAATACAGCATGTTACATTCAGAACAGAATCTCTGTGAGACCAATTCTGAATAAGACTCCTTATGAATTGTGGAAGAACATAAAACCCAACATTTCTTATTTTCATCCTTTTGGCTGTGTTTGTTATGTTCTCAATACTAAGGATAGATTGCATAAATTTGATGCTAAGTCTTCTAAGTGTCTTTTACTCGGTTATTCTGAGAGATCTAAAGGTTTTAGATTTTATAATACTGATGCTAAGACTATTGAAGAATCTATTCATGTTAGATTTGACGATAAGCTTGACTCTGACCAGTCAAAGCTAGTTGAAAAGTTTGCAGATTTAAGCATTAATGTTTCTGACAAAGGCAAAGCTCCAGAGGAAGCTGAGCCAGAGGAAGATGAACCAGAGGAAGAAGCTGGTCCCTCTAACTCACAAACTCTGAAGAAAAGCAGAATCACTGCAGCTCACCCTAAGGAATTGATTCTGGGCAACAAAGACGAACCAGTCAGAACCAGATCTGATTTCAGACCGTCTGAAGAGACCTTGCTCAGTCTGAAAGGATTGGTGTCCTTAATTGAACCCAAGTCCATATTTGAAGCTCTTCAGGACAAGGATTGGATTCTGGCCATGGAAGAAGAATTGAATCAATTTTCCAAGAACGATGTTTGGAGCTTAGTGAAGATGCCTGAGAGTGTCCATGTTATTGGAACGAAATGGGTATTCAGAAACAAGCTGAATGAGAAAGGAGATGTAGTCAGAAACAAGGCAAGGCTAGTTGCTCAAGGCTACAGCCAGCAGGAAGGAATAGACTACACTGAAACATTTGCTCCAGTAGCAAGACTGGAGGCAATCAGACTGTTGATCTCTTTCTCAGTAAATCACAATATAGTTCTACATCAGATGGACGTAAAGAGTGCCTTCCTAAATGGTTATATCTCAGAGGAAGTCTACGTTCATCAACCCCCAGGTTTTGAAGATGAGAAGAAACCAGACCATGTGTTCAAATTGAAGAAATCACTCTACGGTCTGAAGCAAGCTCCAGAGCATGGTATGAGAGACTTAGCTCATTCCTTCTGGAGAATGAGTTTGTAAGGGGTAAAGTAGATACAACTCTTTTTTGCAAGACTTATAAAGATGATATCTTAATTGTGCAAATTTATGTTGATGATATTATATTTGGTTCTGCTAATCAGTCCCTATGCAAAGAATTTTCTGAGATGATGCAGGCTGAATTTGAGATGAGTATGATGGGAGAATTAAAGTACTTTCTGGGAATACAAGTTGATCAAACACCAGAAGGAACATATATCCATCAGAGCAAGTACACTAAAGAACTTCTGAAGAAGTTCAATATGCTGGAATCTACAGTGGCCAAGACTCCAATGCATCCTACATGCATTCTGGAGAAAGAAGATAAAAGTGGTAAAGTATGTCAGAAGCTCTATCGTGGCATGATAGGTTCACTTCTATACTTAACTGCATCTAGGCCAGACATACTATTTAGTGTTCATTTATGTGCTCGTTTCCAATCAGATCCAAGGGAAACCCACTTAACTGCTGTTAAGAGGATCCTAAGGTATCTGAAAGGCACCACTAACCTTGGCTTGATGTATAAGAAAACATCAGAGTATAAGCTTTCAGGTTACTGTGATGCTGATTATGCTGGAGATAGAACAGAGAGAAAAAGTACTTCTGGAAATTGTCAATTTCTGGGAAGCAATCTAGTCTCATGGGCAAGCAAGAGGCAATCAACCATTGCACTATCAACTGCAGAGGCAGAATATATCTCAGCAGCAATATGCAGCACTCAGATGCTCTGGATGAAACATCAGCTGGAGGATTATCAGATCCTTGAGAGCAATATCCCAATCTATTGTGATAACACTGCTGCAATCTCATTGAGTAAGAATCCTATCTTGCATTCAAGGGCAAAGCACATTGAGGTAAAATATCACTTTATTAGAGATTATGTACAGAAGGGCGTACTTCTTCTGAAGTTTGTTGATACTGACCATCAATGGGCAGATATCTTTACAAAGCCCTTAGCAGAGGATAGATTTAATTTTATTCTGAAAAATCTAAACATGGACTTTTGTCCAGAGTGAAGATGGATCAGAACCTCTGACTATGATACTTCTTGATCAGAAGATGTCTAGTCCAGAAGGTAACTCAATCAGAGTGTGTGTACCCACTGGTACTGACTCTGAAGCTGAGACAGCAACACGTGTGTCAGTATTTCTGATGCATAGTTCCTTGTGCCCGTGTGACAATCTGTTATGATTGCGTGTAGATGTGCTTCTCTCCTGTGTGTGATTTGTGTATTTACTGTTACTATCTATCTTTAATTTTCAACCGTTGATCTTAAATTGCTTTTTGAATCAACAACGGTTATTTGTCAAAACCCACTATACACACACGATCTCTTTCACTTCCGGTTTTTACTCTCTCTCTTTGCTTTTTCGAAACCGCTTATCCTCGTTTTCTCTCTCGATCTCTCTTCATCTTTCAACCTTCATCTTCTACCTCAAACCTTCAACCGCTTCAAAAATGGTGAGTCAAACCAGAAGATCTACTGCAGATGCACCTCAGTTCCCTCACATGGTAGTTGGTCTAGCAACGGGTCAAAGGGGCCCTGAGAATTCGACACAAGATCAAGGTCAAGCTCAAGAGCAGATTGTTCCAATTGCAGAACGGGGCTGTGCCGTTCACTGTGTATATGCTCCTGAGGAACTTCAAGTCCTGGCAGAATGGAGATTCGACCTCGACAACCTGGCTACAAATGGGTATGATCTTCGTTCTGAAGTCCAAGTTCAAGGTTGGGGAAATTACTTCAACAGACTTCGAGGACCGGTGTATGATAGATTGGTCAAGGAATTCTGGAAGCACGCCGACTGCGATGATACTCAGGTGGTATCTCACATTCTCGGAAGAAAGATCATCATCACTGAGAAGTCTTTCGTGAATTTGCTGGGTGCAGACACTGCTTTTGGGTATCGCTTCCAACTCACGGAATCGAAGCTGAAACCCAGCACCAAGGATACAATCAACCAGGCCCTGTACACCAATTACAAACCGGGCAAGACGAATTACAAGGTGATGGACCTTCATCCCAAGCTCAGGATCTGGCACAAAATTTTGCTTCACTGCATAAACCAGAGACCAAAGGGCAGTTCTCCAGACTACATCAACTTCAACCAGAAGGTGATGTTGTTCTTCATCCAAGACCAGAAGAAGATCTGCCTTCCCTACTTCCTGTTCTCCTACTTGAAGGAATGTATCCGGAAGTCTCGTACCATTGCCTCCATCAAGTCAGCAATCAAGTATATTCCCTTTGGGAGACTGCTCTCAGACTTTCTCATTGAAAGCAACTTGGTGCAAGATCTGGTCCATGCTGGATGTGTAGAGGATCTGACCACCATTGTCAGTGATGTCTTCACTGCAAATTCTCTGAAGAAGATGGGTTTGGTCCAGAAGAAAATTGCCCCTGCTCGTGAAGACACATCTTCTGAGATCAGAAGTCGAAGGATGCCTCTGAATGACTACCCTCTGTGGACACAGGCAGACAATCCTGACGCCATTAGGTGCTATGTTGAAGACCTAAGGGCTCAAGGATTCGAAATTGATCTCGATGACTTCTTCAGCAGACTGCCGCCAGCTCCAGAGTTTCCTTCTCCTCCCAAGAAGAAAGTTCAGAGGAAGATGATCCTAGAAGAATCTTCTGAGGAATCAGATGTCCCTCTGATCAAAAAGAAGAAGGCTGGTCAATCCAAGAGAAAGCAAGATGACACCAGCAAGCCTGATGATGGTGATGATGGTGATAATGAGGATGGTCCTCCTAAGAAGAAGAAGAAGCAGGTCAGAATTGTGGTGAAGCCTACTCGGGTGGAACCAGCTGCTGAAGTGCTCAGAAGGACTGAACCTCCTGCCAGAGTGACTAGATCATCAGCACATTCAAGTAAGTCTGCACTTGCTTCTGATGATGATTTGAATTTATTTGATGCACTCCCTATATCTGCCATGCTCAAACACTCCTCAAATCCCCTCACTCCTATTCCTGAATCCCAACCAGCTGCACAAACCACCTCTCCACCACATTCCCCAAGATCTTCATTCTTTCAACCTTCCCCTACTGAAGCACCTCTCTGGAATTTGCTTCAGAACCAACCCTCTAGGTCAGAAGAACCAACCTCTCCCATTACCATTCAGTACAACCCATTATCTTCTGAACCCATCATCCATGAACAACCAGAGCCCAACCAAACAGAACCACAACCCAGAACGTCTGATCACTCTGTTCCCAGAGCATCAGCACGTCCTGCTGCCAGAACCACGGATACAGACTCTTCCACAGCCTTTACACCTGTATCCTTCCCAACCAATGTTGCTGATTCTTCTCCCTCCAATAACTCTGAATCCATTAGAAAATTCATGGAGGTCAGAAAAGAAAAGGTGTCTACCTTAGAAGAGTATTACCTCACTTGTCCAAGCCTAGGAGATATCCTGGCCCTAGACCTGAACGTCTAGTTGACCCAGATGAACCTATCTTGGCCAATCCTTTACAAGAGGCAGACCCTTTGGCTCAACAAGCTCACCCTGCCCCTGACCAACAAGAGCCTATTCAACCAGAACCTGAACCCGAACAATCAGTGTCTAACCAATCCTCGGTTAGATCACCCCATCCTCTGGTTGAAACTTCCGAACCTCACCTTGGAACCTCTAAACCCAATGCTCAAATGTTTAACATTGGCTCTCCACACGGTGCCTCTGAAGCTCACAGCAGCAATCACCCAGCCTCTCCTGAAACCAACCTCTCCATAATTCCCTACACTCACCTCCGACCCACATCTCTCTCTGAGTGCATCAATCTTTTCTATCATGAAGCCTCTTTGATGCTACGCAATGTGCACGGTCAGACTGACCTCAGTGAGAATGCTGAACGTGTGGCTGATGAGTGGAACAACCTGGGCACTTGGCTAGTGGTTCAAGTTCCAATTATGATGCAGCTCCTGCATGCAGAGGGAAGTCAGAGTATTGAGGCTGCAAGCAAAGGTTTGCTCGAAGGGTGGCTCTTCATGAACAAGAACAGAGACATAAGCTTCTTGAAGCTATTGAAGAAGCCAAGAGAAAGAAAGCTCAAGCAGAAGAAGCTGCCGTCTAGCAGCAGCTCAAGCTAAACAAGCCCGATT
This sequence comes from Lotus japonicus, assembly GCF_012489685.1. NCBI lineage: Eukaryota > Viridiplantae > Streptophyta > Magnoliopsida > Fabales > Fabaceae > Lotus > Lotus japonicus. The sequence goes on from NC_080044.1 coordinate 53,455,583, forward strand.
AGAGGCAGAACGACTTGAGGCTGAGGCTGAGGCTCTTAGATGCCAAGCACTTGCACCAGTAGTGTTTACTCCTGCTGCTCCTGCTTCCATTCCAGATCCTCAAGCTGCTCAGAATGTTCCTTCCGGTTCTGCTCAGTCAAGCTCGTCCAGACTCGACATCATGGAACAGCGTCTTGACATTCATGATCCATGCTAATTGAAATGAAGCACATGATGATGGAACTTCTGCGACGAACTGATAAACCTTAGTTTTAGGATCTCTTCGTTTTTTCTTTTTCTTTAACGTTGTTTTCTTTTTGTTCAACTCTGTTTCTTTTTTATTTACTTATTCT
>NC_080044.1:54506306-54543628 GCF_012489685.1 Lotus japonicus
GTCGAATGTGATTGTTATTTGTTAATCCTAATTGGAACATGTTAATTGTTATTATTGCTGTTAAGTTCATTATGGGATATGTAACCCTAGGATGTTATCCCTAGCTATAAGCCTAAGTGGCTATTCTATTATTTGTATCTATCCGTGCTATTATTTACGTAATTCTTTGGAGTTGACCCTCGCGTCTTCTGTGTGTGCTTTAGCGGACAAACGCCCTTTGTCAGATGTCTTTGGCGGACTAGATCATGATGGTTCACCCTTCGGGGGGAACTAGAGTGAGATGCTGGAACAGGAGCGCATCGCGGTAGCGAGAGGATGACGGATGGTGTACATAGACTAGGTCGTTCTGGATTTCGAGTTCGGACGACGATCATGCTAGCATGTAGGTTTTAGTGCTGGTGTGAGCTCCTCAAGATGGGATTAGTGTAGGAGTAGAGTCTTAGCTCTGAACATCATTTGTTTCTTTGGGACAGGGTAGTTTCCCACCTATAGCTTTTTGTGTGGTTTCCTTATGGGAATCACAGAGAGTTGGTTGGACTTAGGAGGTCTTATTTTCAGGCCATTGGGTCAGCTTATTCTCAGTTTTGAGGGATAGTGTTGCGGACACTTACCTTTATATTCGGTTTGTACATATTGTCTACGGGCGCTACTCTTCTATTACCGTCACTGGAGGTTTACTCGTGACGAGGTTGTTACTTACAGCGGGGGCTGTTTATATATTGTATATTAATTCTATTGCTTTTCGCATTTGGGTTTTATTCAATTCAGTCTTGTCTTAGTTATTATCGAAAAAAAAAATTCACGTTTTTCCGCATTAAGTTTATTTTTGGTTACTAAAGTGACGCCACCGAAATCGGGGTGTTACATACCTTATTTGTACCTCTTTGTATGAATTATTTGTTTATCTTTTACATGCAAGATTGAGCTGGAAATCACACCGACAAGCTCCATAATAACTGTAAAGAGCGAACCAAACTTAATATTGCAATGTTAGCCAATTAATGTGTATAAGTAAATGAAACATTGATACATAAAAGGAAGATAATAAGAACATATAAGTGTTCCACTAATTAAAATTGTATGTTTTAGTAAATATATCATTGTATTATTTCATATATATATAAAATACTCAATAATTACCTTCAAAAAAATACTCAATAATTATAATTAACAATTGATTTGGTAAAAAATTACCCGTGCATCGCACGGGCAAACGGGCTCTATCCTAGTTGTATTTACACGATCAATAAACGCATTAATGCTGCTTTGGCCTCGCAACAAACCCACATGTAGCTATACCGTTGCCATTACTGTGAGGAAACTTGTCATATTAACACCTGAATGCTACTTCTATCTGTCATTTAAGTTGATTTACAATGTGCTTATGTTGGGCTAACTGAATCATTAGATAATATCTTAAAAGGTGAGATAGAATGAGCTTATGCATTCTGCCTTAAACAACAAAAGAACAAAGATTTTGCAGCTAAACTCACTTGGAACCTAAAAAAAAATGAAAATTAGCAATTTTTTTAAGGGATAAATTTTGCTACATTGAACACGTCAACTTCCCTTCGTCTGACCATTCAAACATTTCTTTAGATCTTTTATCAAGTGATTCTAGTATTATCACCTCATCAATTTCTAGATGCTTAGGAAACAATTTAGGAATTAAAATGAGTGCTAAAAGGAGGAAAAAGGAAACCACATCTACAATCTACCTTTAAGTTTTCTTTCTTTGATTTTGTTTAGTTACCCCTTTTGAATCTGGTCCAAAAATTAAAGAAGCATGTTCTTTTTTTATTATTTAAAAACTTATGAGCAGCTACAGGTCTTCCTTTCCATGCATAATCTGTTCCTTGAGACCATGAGGGTGATTGCATTGGCTTACTTATCTCTCCTACTATTGGTTGTAATGTTGTTCCAATTCCAAAACTCCTCCACTGCACATGGTTTGGTGAATTTTCAATACATTGAAACTGGGTCTATGTCAAATTTTAGTCCTTCTCAAGCTAAAGAAGGTTTCAGACAAAACACAGGTGAAGGTGGTGAATATGTTCAGCATGATGAAAAAAGGAAAATCTACACTGGTCCTCTAATCATTTGCATAAGAGATAAGTGGACATTTAAATTCACAACATATGCATTAAACATTGTATAGAGAACTACAATCGGTACTATTTCAGCCTCTTCTCAAAGACAAAATTTAGACTTTTTGCTGCTAATAGAAACCTGTCATTACAAAATTGATTAAAAAATACATATAACCTCACTTTCCTCAGTTTCAAATGGGACATGTTTGACTCTCCTCCTATTCTCCTAATGTGATAATTAGTGTCTCAATCATGCCATAGTTATTACCAAAGTATATCTCATCACACTGTGCTACTTATTATTGTTAATCGATCAAGGGATTGAAGATTAATATAGTTGAGTTGATAATCTTCTACACTGAAAAACTGGGTAGTAAGATAAGAAATGGTGGGGGGAATCAATTTCATAGAACAATATTTGTATGTGAATCAATAGGATACATAGGGGTCAAACAACGAAACTTTAATCCCAGCAAATTATCTACCTTGGTGAATCCAACTCTTTTATCTTCTTTATTTCTGCCAGTACCTAAGTTCCTGATTGACCGTCGAGTTAATTATGACCGACGAGGATTTAGGAGGCGTAACTCTAGGACTCTTAGTTCTTTCACTAGTGTAGCCATGTCTTCTCGCAGCCATAGATGCTAGTGATTTTGCTGGTGGCACCCCAAGGGAGGGGGTGTAGTGCGATGTTGAAGGGTTTAACGCTGACATAGCTCGAGGGGCCTTGTATTCCTTCTACTTGTGCCCTATTACACCACACTTATAGCAAAGACTATGTAATTTCTAGAATTTCAAGAAGGCCCAAGCCTTGGGTAAGAGCATCCTTGGAACCCAGAACCATGTGGGTAAGGGATTGTTGACATCTACGATGAGTCTGACCCGAAAGAAAGTCCTTAGCATAGTGCCTCCTATAATAAGGTTTTCAATCTCCAGGATTTCCTCGATTCTATTAGCTATTTTTGCGACATTTGCAGTTGACATGACCTATATCGGTAGTCTGTGGATCTATACCCAGAAGGGTACGAGGTTGGAGTGGACCTCATAGATAGAAACTTGCGGTACCCAGTACTGCAGGTTGAGTAGATGTCCCATCACATTACAGAGGGCATCGTTCATTACCCTCGTTGCATCTTCTTCATGTTGAAAAGTGAACATTAGCGAGTTAACACCCATTAAGCTCAGGGTTGTTCCAAGCTTTAGATAAGATGTTCTTGGTTTCCCCTTTGTTTAGGGTTTTGGTTTAGATTATTTTCCCCATTATAGTTTTCTTTGCAATTTCCCGACTTCCTTCTTCATCGATGTGCAGATCTATGGTATCTCCATCCAGTTCTGGTGGAGCTTCCTTGTGCGGTGGTGGGTTGAGGCTCGTTGAGCCTCGAGGCTGCTCTTCGTTCAGTGAGCTCATTTGCACTCAGTCCCTTCTGATTCTAAGCGGAAAAGAGTCAAATGGTACTTGAAGGCAAGAAACCTCAGAAGTTCCCCTATTAGGGAGGTGCTGCTCCGCTAGAAGGAGAGAAAGCTCTTCTTAGATCAAGATGGGTAAAATCCTAGCAGAGCCTAAAAGAGAGAAAGTTGACGCAATTATGAGATATCCTAAGATCATCGTGCATCAGCCTTAGAAGCGTTTTCTCGGGTAATACCTCTGTGAGAGCTCCAAGAATAATCTTGGCCTCTTTTAGACCCAACATCTTGTATTTCTATTTTGTTCCCAATTGGACCAATCATGTGCCTTCAGATTTATTATATCTTTGTTACCACCCCAAAAGCTGAACTAGGAAGAATCTTCTTCGATAACATCAAATCCAACCTTTTTTTTAGATCTCCTCCTTGAAACATTTTGGGCTCTTCTAGACCCAACATTTTGTACTTTATCTTTATTTCTTCCCCAACAGGAGGAATCATTTGATCTGGGCTTATCTCTCTGCTAGCTTGGCTTAGAAGAGCCTTGGAAAACACCACCTACAACCTTACATTCAGATTTTAACTTTTTAGAGCTCCGAGAATCATCTTGGACTCTTTTAGGCCTACTATCATGTATTTCACATATATTTTCCCCCCCAAGCTTTCTAATGGCTTGAGTTTGTTTTTGTATGATCTATAGTTGAGTCTCATGGCTTCAATTGGGATGATTCTTTTTGTTTCAAGAATCCTCTTAGGCTCTTTCACATCCACTATCTTGTGGTACAATTTTTTTTCTTTCCAAAGTTTACTAATCAAATACTGAGAAACGTAATGATTGGTCAGCTCTGGAAAGAAAAAATTTGTTCAACAAGATAGTGTATGTGAAAGTGCCTAAGAGGATTCTTGAAACAAAAAGAAACATCCCAATTGAAACTATGAGACTCAACTACTACATATCAAACAAAAACAAACTCAAGCCGTTAGGAAGCTTGAGGGGAAAATAAGTGTGAAATACATGATGGTGGGCCTAAAAGAGCCCAAGGTGATTCTTGGAGCTCTTATAAATTTATAGTTGAATGTAAGGTTGAAGGTGATGTTATACAAGACTCTTCTTAGACAAATTAGTGGAGAGTTAAACCCAAGTTGAATGATTCCTCCAATTGGTGAAGAAATAAAGACGGAATAAAAGATGTTTGGTCTAGAAGAGCGCAAAATTAATCATGGAAGAGATCTAAGAAATAGGTTGAATTTGATGTTATCCAAGAAAACTCTTCTAAGTTCAGCTTTTGGGGTGGTAGCAAAAATACAACAAAGCTGAAAGCAAATGACTGATCAAATTTGTGACAAAATAAAGGTGAAATACAAGATGATGAGTCTAAAAGATTCAAAATAATTCTTGGATCTCTAAAAAAGATGCTACCTAGGAAATCTCTTCTAAAGATTCATGGAGTGAAAATACTATTTCATTTTATAACTCTACTAAAAGCTAGAGAAGAAAATGATCAGGTGAGTACTATGATGTTGATTGTACTAAACATATAATTGAAAAAATGGTACTCATGGAGACTGTCATGTCATTAGAGCCAATATATATAGCTTCATGGTCTAGGAAAAATCAAAGAACACTAGTATTAACTTTAATGAAATAAACATTTAATTTCACGTGTATATATAATTAAAAAATAAATTCTAATAACTAAGATACCAATCACAACTTGAGAAAATATTAAAAATAATAAATGAAATAAGTACTATTATATATATCATAAATATGTTAAGCATTAAAATTATTTAATGTCATAAATTCTATTAGCTAATAAATATTTATAAAAGTATAAATTTTAATTTTTTTTAAATGACACTATATATTATTTACTATACTTTTTTATAATGTATTGAATTCTTTTAATGACATAGTTAAAATATTAATATCAAAAATAGTAAAAATTTTGATTTTATATTATTCATATTATGAATTGATTGTTAATTATACTTTATATTATTCATTTTAAGGATAATTAATAATTAATTATTGTTTGGAATTAATTAGTATTGTAAGTTATATAAAAGTCAAACATCTTTTAACTAATTTTAATACTAATATATTTTAATCATATATATGAGAAATTGATTATTTCTACAATAATAATATAAATGATCATTAATAACTAATTATAATTTTTGTTAATAACTTTTACATTATTTATTATAGAACTAATCAATTTAACGTATACTAGTACTTTTGACCCGTGCGATGCACGGGGAATATTCATTTTTGTTTTTTTTATGATTTTTTAAATATATGTTATTTTTTAAAAGATATTTTATGGATTAGAAGAAAAAAAAATATTTTAAATATAAGAAATCATAAATTTGTAAATTTTTTTTAATGAATGTTTGTTTTTTGTTTTTTTGAGTTTCTATTTTTGGTTTTTATCTTTTGTCGTTGTTTTCCTAGATGCTCGATTGAAGTAGGTAACCCTTGTTGTTGATTACCTAAAAACATATCTTTTTTGTTACGCCTAATGGATCAGTAAGAAACAGATTACCTTTAGTCGGGAGTTGTACGTACTCCATTACCCATTCGATAATCTTACCATAGTGGAGCATCAAGAAAATAAGATTCAAAATAAAACTATTAAAATGGAAACAAATAAGTGAATGCAAAACAATAGAGAAATGAAATTAGTCATTATCTTTGACTCATGCAAAATCTCAAACGTGACGGGAACAATGAAGCTAGTCATGACAAAGTATGAACTTTTACTTTATTGTCTATGTACATATGATTGTGTCTATATATAAATGTCAAGGGTGTGGATACTTTGATTGTAATTATGTGATATGTGCATTGCAAAGAAGAGCTTAAAATGTAAATCAATTTTAAACAAGGGAACGGGAAGCCAAGAGTCAAATTAAATTTAAATAAACTAATAAATAATAATTTATCACCAATTTTTTTTGTCTTTTACTCATTTACAACCATACCGTTTTTAATATAATATATATAGTATATAATTGAAAAAATCTACATGGAACAAAATAAGGAGAAAAAAGGGGAGACTCTTGAGTTTTTTTTTATTACATGGAGGAATAAAGCCCAAAAGACTCTTGAGTTTTTAGTAGGGTAGTTTAGGAATTGAGCATACATAATTAGTAAAAATATTCATGAAAGGGTTTTACATCGGAAAGATAAGTTACACCCTCCAGGGATTGATCCCTAAACCTCCCTCACCCAACCTACATGTTCCCTAACTCTTACCATTTGAGTTATCATTCGAGGACAGATGATTTATTATTAAGGATGAGAATTTCATATTTTTAATATAATCATCAATGTGTGTGTGAGATATCTACTACTTCTTATTCATGAGTTTAGATTTCACTATTCCTACAAAACAACCAATCACATTACGCCATCTGTCCTTATTTTTGTTACTTTTTCAAATTTTTTTTTCATCTCCATCGTGCATCTGATTTTCTTCTTTTTCCTGATTTCCTGTTTTTTGACCTACTTCTACGTCACATGAGTGTACTCTCACCCATCCATCGCAGCTCAGTGTTTCCTCTCCAATGTCATCATCGTCCGCTGGCTACTTCTATTGCTTGCTCATCCATATCTACAGCTCAGTTTCTCATCTGCTCCCGTCAAATCGCATCTCTGCTTCATTCAATTGCATCTTCGCCGACCTTCCGTGTTCAAGGAGGTTTCGCTCGCCGAAAATGGTGGAACCAGCCATATTTCGACAGGTACCTCCATTCACTGTTATTTGTTCATCCTTCTTTCTAAAATCCAGATTTGAGTGCATTCCCAAGGAGCAAATCTCGGATGAGTAATCCTTTCGTCTGTTTCCAGTCTAAATCACTTTAAATGTTACTGATTTAATTTGATTTTTTCATCCACAATGTGAACTTGATTTTTGGAGTAAACATTTTAGGTAGTAGATTTCTCTATAAATACTCCCTATGTGGTGAAGGGAGAGTCATCTACCACCGTCGCTCTCCCTCTCTTAGCGGAGTCATCGTTGGGTCGCAACGGAAAAAGCCACCAAAATGCATTCATTCAGGTACAGAGCCAACGCTCTGCTCTTATTTGCCATAATCATTCTGGCCTTTATGTGCGGCATGTTCCTTCTCTGATACACTCAATTCCCCTTCTCCCTCTGTGCAAGTCCCGATCCTGAAGATCAACTGGTTTCAAAAACAGCCCAACGACAATGACATTGAATATATCAGAAGATTTGTAGTCTCTTTTCACGTGGAACACAAAACAGGTTTTTGTATTGATAGCTGCTGAATGTGAAACTCCAAAACATTCCTTGAACCAGATATCCTTGTGGGATGGTTCATTCCCTCTAAAAAGCATGCCAAGTTTTGGATCCACACATCAAATAAGTACCACTTCATTGATCAGGGAAGCAATTTGTGTGGTAAAGAATTCAACTTGACTGTGCACTGGCATGTTATGCCAAAGACTGGCAAAAGGTTAGCAGATAAAATAGTTATACCAGGTTACCGATTGCCTGAGGAATATAGATGATGATGCCTTCTTGTCATGTTAATGTTTTAGCTGTAACTTTAAAGAGCTAGGATCAGAGGAAAGGATTTCATGTTTTGGATGTTGGAAATCAATATGATTTTTAACTTTGAACACTTGCACATCCGAAATTTGGTTGTGAGTATTTTCATTCATCCTGCTTTCCCCTATCCCATTTGTACCTTTGTTCAACCATTTGTGTATTTTCACTGATTTCTCTGATGTCTGAAATAGCTGCAGGCTGGAAAAAGTTATCAAACGACATTGCTTTAAGGGTAAAAGAACCTCATAAGCAGAACTGTGCAATCTTTCAATGGGTTTCCACATATCTAATGCTTTTACTGGCATGGTGAATTTATTTTTTAACCTTACCTCCACATCCTTCCGTTGAAACAATTTCCCTTTTAACATGAACTCGTGCTCCAGCAAATCACTTTTTGGATCATATTCAGCTCTGCATATCAGTAAAAGATGCAATCATATCTCAGTAATTTAAAATTTGAAATGAAAATAATGCAAATAAATTAGTGATACATGTAAGTCCTTGTGAGTTCATCTAATCTAACACCATGATTGCAGAAAGATATTGAAGTGGGTAGCCACTCTGTCACAGGTATGCCACATACAGCTGCATAATTAGCATAACCATGCCTCAAGCTATATATTGCAGCTGAAGTTCATCACATATCATTAAAATTAAAACTTAAATGTATTCTATGGCTTACTTTATATAGACTAACCACTACATTATTTAACAAAATGTTTTATGTTTCCTTACTCCTTAGCTTTGAGTACCTTATAACATTCATTATGTCCTACATCTTATAATTTTCCATGTGCATATGTCCCTCATGGGGGAAATGATGGATGGAATTTTTCATCCATTTTCTAAATTTTGTGAGCATTCTCTCATGCACCTTGTCATCCATAACACTTTTATTTTTATGGTTTCTCCTTCTTTGGTTCTCAGCCCTTATCCCCATCTACCCATAGAAAATTCAGGTCCAAAAATATCACAATGTTTCAAGAAATTTTGTTGAGTAAAGCCTACTGTACATTTCAGGTTGTTGTAGGATGTAGACTGTCCAAGGAGACACCTGGTTGTTTCTGCCATTTAATGTAGAAAACTTGAACCCAAGGCAATGGAAGATAGATGTTTTAATTGAATTTTGATAGAAGGAAGTAAGATAGACATCACCACAGTATAGGATAATAGACATAGGGAGTAAGGAATTTAATTAGCTTCTTTCAAGTTATTTTTCTACATCATTGGTTGGCTACTTTCATATATTGGTTGGCTACTTTCATGTATAGTTTTTTTCTACTATTTTTTTTTAATCTTATTGAGGTAATAAAATGCTGCTGTTCCTCATAGATTCCAAAGGCCTTCAGAAGTAATTCCTTCTTCAATGCTGGGTTTGGAGGCTTTTACAGGAAGTCTTGATGACTTTGGCTTTGAAGATAATCTAAGTTTTAATGATATGAATTTGACTTAATAATGCAGTTGCTGATTTTTTCTTTAAAATCAATACCAAGTTGTTGTACCTTCTCTTTTCGGTGTTTCACTACCAAATGTGTGTGTGAGAGAGAGAGAGAGAGACATACAGACAGAGTTCAGTGACTGTGTTAAAGAATTAGTGAATTAGTTTTGATCCATTAAATTGGCATGTATATTAGGACTAAGTTTATGATGTGGATGAAGTTAAGTGTAAGGCCCAAGTTTTAACGCTTTGGATAAGTGAATAAAATAAATAAGTTATTTGATTAAGATAAATTTGGGAAGGAAAGAGGTTCAGGAAAAGTCCAAGAATGTATCGAAAAACCGAAAGAGTTATAGCACGACTAACATACGCTTAATCCTAGGTCGAAGGTATTAGTGAATAGTTAATTTACGCTTTAGGACACGATGGAAACTAATTCCAAAAATCCTCAGAGAAATGTTAGAACTTCTCTTTTCCGTCCTTAAACAACCATTTCGATGCGAAATCCTGGAATGTACGAACGTCAAATTCCAATTCTCGGAAGTTTGCCGAAACGGAATCCCTGATAGTTCGGAAAACCTAAGATCGACAGACGATGAAGACTTTTTCTATCCGGAAACTCAAACGAAGATTCCACCCGCGTTCTCCTACATCTCTCATCATTCCTAATCTTTCTTCAGAAGGAAGTTTTCTCATCCGACGATCACTGCAAAAAGTAGTTTTTCGGGATAAACCGACTTACACCGACTTATGCCGATTTTGGATCTTTTGGTTTAATTCCAAGAATTCTATTTTGAGTTCTGGAATTCTGTCGCCAGAACCTATCTTAGAATGCGCAGAGGAACGCGCAGGAAAAATCGGAATCGCAAAAAAATCATTTTTCCGTTTTTTCCAAAACCTATAAATAGTTGAAAAATTAGATTTTTTTCACAAAACCCATTTTCCCCACCCCCCCAAAGCCGCGAGTTTCTAGAGAGAGAGAGAGATCCGGATCTTCGTCGATTCTTGCCCGTTTGCTTCACCGTTCGTCACTAATCGAAGACCTCGAGGTAGGTAATCTATACTCTCCTTCGAATCGTCGTTTCTGTCCATTTCTCCTGCGACTTTCTGAGTTCAAAATTTTGAGGTTTTTGAAAAACTGTTCAAATCAGTTGATTTCAGCGTCTAAACTTCTTCCCTGCATGCTCCTGAGCGTGTTCTGCGGATTAGATTTTGTCAAATGTCGACGAAATGCCGCCGGGATCAATTTCTACCCTAAATACCCATTTTTCGCCAAAGTCGCAACCTTTACGCTCTAATCTATCGACTTGGCTTAGTGCTAGTAGGATTTGTCGTCATAAACGTCGTTGTGGACGTCCCCATCCAATTTGTTTTTCAAAAATCCAATTTTGAAATTCTGAGCTAAAAATAATGACCAAACTACCCCTATATCAGTTTTCGATCCGAAAATTTTTCCGAGCCTAGAACCGTCTTAGTTACGGCTTATGTTAACCTAGGAACCAAGTTTGATCGAAGAAAAATCGACCCTCCCAATTAAGGAAAGTGGCCGAGAGCTATATCAAGGGGGGAGGAGAATCCGATTTTTCGAAAACTTGTCTTAACGCGTTAGATTGTCGTACCACGGAGGTAGTAGTGTACTGTGTAACCCTAGGACTCTTTGATTGCTGAGTTTCTGACTCTTGGTGTTGATTTCTGTGATTTTTGCTTAAGGTTCGTTTGAGGAGATTCCAAGAAACCAAGGAGAAGAGCTTGAAGAACATTTGGAGGAGGAAGCTGGAAGACCCACCGGTGAGGGCTACTCTCTGAATTACTAGATAATGCTTTAGGTGTCGATGAAATTCGACTTGATTTATGTGTTATGCACCTAATTGCTAAATGTCTGAAATGATTTCTGAGGCTTCGGCCGAACTTGTTGAGTACTTGATGCCATGATATTGTGTGCTAAATGATTCACATGCTATGTGCTACATGGTTAACTTAGGATGTGTTGGAATATGCTGTTTATGTCTTTTGGTTGAGCTGTTTCAATGATGCTATTCCACTTGTACCTGAGATTCTGAAAAGTGAGGATTACGGGCAGGTCATGCCGAATTTTTATGAGATTTTGAGAGAGTTTTAAAAGGACGAACGGAGTTCGGACCTTGTCATGCTCCAATGGATCGAGACCTTCTCAGGGAATTACTTGGGTTTATGGGAACTTTGAACTCATAGGGAATACGATAAGACTAAAAAGAGCTATTTTTATAAAGAAATTCATAAGATATTAAACAACCTCTAAACCTTTAAATAAAGATAGCAATCTCGGATGCAAGCTTTGGATTGAAGTTTAGTTTTGGAAAATGAGAAGTGTCGTCGGATCCAAGTGTTGGGAAGATTTCGAGTTTTGGGTATGTTGATACTCATTCGCTCTGGGAGCAGTTTGTTTAGCCATCCAAGGGATGAGCCGAGAAGCTTCACGGAGGTGTGAGACCTTGTGAATGCGTGATACTCCACTGAGGCGTGAGACCTTGTGGAAAGCATGGATCTTCACTGAGGCGTGAGACCTCGTGAACAGCATGATACTTCATTGAAGCGTGAGACTTCGTGCAAGTGTGTAAATTCACTGAGGCGTGAGACCTTGTGAAAGCATAAAACTTCACTGAAGCGTGAGACTTTGTGAATGTGTGAGACTCCACAGAAGCGTGAGACTTCGTGAGAGCATTGATGACTCGAAGAGTTGTCGTGAGTGGTTGCACTCTTTTGTTTATGATTAATTGTATTTTGTCGCAGAATCGACATTTACCTTAGGGTATTCTTTTAGAGACTTTAAGTTAATCTAGAACACGTGGCGACGTGTCGGGTGAGGTCGGAGACGTTGTTTGGCTAATCACTTGCATTCATGCACTCATTTTGAGGTTAATACACGGCGTGATACCGGACCTCGGTGGATTCCAAAATGGTCATAAGACCCGGATTTCCATATTTAGGACACTACGGTGGTCCTCAGTAGCAGACGGAATGGCAGACCTACGGGTTCACTGCTGATCTGACTACTTTTGTGTGGTGTAAGAGACACGCGAGCAGGAAGGTACCCACCGTGGCTGGTGTTAGGGCCGTCTCGTTGATGTCCATCCTTCTTCCGGAATGCATTTTGTTACCCAGCATTGCATTTCATGCAACATACATGCTAACTTAGTTGCTGAGTGTGATTGGTAACTGTTTATCCTATTTTTGAGGCATGCTACTTGTTTTTATGGCTCTTTATATTTATTGTGATACATGCAACCCTAGGAAGCTATCCCAAAACTTATAAGCCTGAGAGGCTAGTATTTATTATCCTATAATTATATCTGGTTTTATTAATTATATAATTCTTTGGAGTTGACCCTCGCGTCTGCTGTGTGTGTTTGGGCGGACTACGCCATTTGTCAGATGAGTATGGGGGATTGGTTTACCATGGTCAGCCCGTCAGGGGGGACCAGGTACGAGATGCTTGACCAAGACGACCCAGGTGCATGGGTGGTCGATCCCGAGGGCCACCGTGCGACCTACACCGGTCGGATCATGGAGGACCGTGTCGATCGATTCGGACGCTTGACGGAGGGAGTGATGAGGAGGCACATAGTGAGCTTCAACCTGCCTCCAGGAGTACACTGTGGACCCGGCTTGGGAGTACCTCCACCGCCACCATCTCCTTCAGATGATGAGGACCCTTCTGAGGAGTTGCCAGTAGGTGGGGCTTCGACGGAGTCTAGTCCGTCTACTGCTGCTGCTGTCGTTGCGGATCTCGTTCCGGGCCCCGAGCCCGAGAGTCCAGTGCGGGAGCGCATTAGGGTGGACAGAGAGGGCAGTGTTGAGTACGTCGACCTAGTCGTCCTGGATGCAGATTCGGATGACGACCGCGCTAGCATGTAGGATCGAGTGCTAGTGTGGGCTCCTCGGGTAGGGATAGTGTAGGAGTTGTGTCGATGCTCTGACCGTCATGCTTCCGTTTTGGGGACAGGGTAGTTTTCCTACCGGTAGCTTTTGTGTGGTTTCCTATGGAGATCACAGAGAGCTGGTTGGATTTAGGGGGTCTTTTCTTAGGCCGCTGGGCCAACTTGCTCTCAGTTTTTGTAGGTTAGTGTTGCGGACACAGTATCTTCATCTTGGACTGTACATATTGCCTTCGGGCGTTACTCTTTTCTGTCACCCGACACGAGGCATGTATATATAGTTGTATAGTAGTTCCTTTTATCTTTTGTTGGGGAGTTTTATTGCTTTTTGTCTTTAGTTATATTGTCGAAAAAAAATAATTCACGTTTTTCCGCTTAAAGTATTTTCTTTTGGTTACTAAAGTGACGCCACCGAAATCGGGGTGTTACATTAAGCAGCAGCTTTTGTGTTCCCGCATTTTATTCTCATCCCTATCCTTTCAGGTTGTGCATGATAAGTGTGACTGATAATTCTTGTGATTGATTTTGGTTGAATGACTACAGATAATACAAATGGCAGAGTTTCACATAATATGGCTTCATTTGAATGAGCTGAAGTTACAGACATTTGGACATTCTCTTCAATAATATTGATGGCATTCATTGTTTGGTGTTGCTTCTTATTGCAAGCTCTTGCTATGCTTATATTTTTTGTGTCGAAAGTAACATATCCTGATGATTGTTGTAGTTCTTTCTTAGTCGATTGTAACACACATCTCTATATGTTTTAAATTTGAGTCTTGACTTCGGACAATGAAACTATATTTATATACCCTCATTCTCATTTATGTATGTAACTTATCTCTTTAAAATACATATCCTCTCTACTTTCCTTGAAGCTTGGCTCTCACTTAAAATCAGTGTAAAAAAAACTCCAATTCAATTGTACGACAACAACAACGAAAGCTTTATCCAACTAAGGTCGGTTATATGGATCACTCGATCCATTTGTTACTAATTATTTTTAACGTAATTTTTTTCCCATTGAGATCATTGTGGTTCTTATTATGGGTTCAACTGAAAATAACATAAGGGAGTTTTTAATTTGTAAAAGAAAAGTTTCCGGATAAGTGTTTTCCTTGCTCAGTTTATCAAGTTGCTACTAACTCTTTTCAAATTAATATGTTTGCTTGCTAAATGTTATTATTTAATTTTCCATTTCTTGAATTTCTTTTTATTGGTGATGAAAGATTAATTTTACCATTCTATTTTTGAATCTTTCAATTAAATAAAAATATTCACGTTTTCAATGAATGAGTCCGAATTTTCTGATAAACAAAAAAATGAATACGTCCGATGGATGGTCTAATAATATTTTTTACCAATTGTGTTTTATTCTACTAATAAAATTATATATTTTACCATTATCTTGAATTTAAGTTGAATATATAATTGAAATTTTATAAATATATAAATTATAAAATATAAATAAATATTACATGGCACAAGTATTTAGTACTTCTTATTTGTGAGTTTGAATTTCACTATTCCTAAGAAACCACTAATTACGTTGTGCCATCTGACCTAATTTTTTTGCTCTAAGGTTGGGTACTAATTCAATTAACCAACATTTGAGCAACATATATTATATACCTTGTAAGACCCAAGTTTTTAAGCTTATGCTAAGTGAATAAAATCTTATTCACGATTAGGGTTGATGTAGTGTGAAAGGAAACCTGAACAAGAGTTTGTCAAATGAAATAGATTTATGAAGGAGAAAGTTCAGGAAAAGTCAAAGGATTTTATCGAAGTCGATTTAAGTTATAGCACGATCGTTATACGCTTAAACCTAGGTCAGAAACCCTAGTATATAGCTAGTTTTCACTTATAGGCCCGATGGAAGTTAATTCCAAAAATCTTCAGAGAAATGTTAGAACTTCTCTTTTTCCATATATCACAATCGTTTCGAGGCGAAACTCTAGGATCTACGAACGTCCGAGTCCAATCATCGGAAGTTTGCCGAAACAGAAACCCTGGTATTTCAAAACCCTAGAATTACTCGACAATGAAGACTTTTTCTATTCAGAGCTTCAAATGAATATTCTACACGCGTACACCCATTTCTCTTGATGATTTCAATCTTTCTTCAGAAGGAAGTTTTCCATTCCGACATCCGATGCAAAAAGCAACTTATCGGGTAAAATAGTTTTACACCGACTATGCATTAGTTGCCAAAAATACAAGGAGACATCTTTATAGTTTTGGAATTCTTTTGCCAAAACATATCTATTAATTCACGGAGTATGACGCCGGAAAAATCAGATTCGCGAAACTTTCATTTTCCCGCGAATTTCCATCTTCTATATATAGCAAACAAGTGAGAAAAAAACACAAAACTCCTCCATTTTATCTCCTCAAGGCCGCGAGCTTCACCAAGGAAGAAGGAAGAAGAATTTTCTTCATTACTTGCTTGATCGTCGATCAATCAGTTGCTGCTTCAAGGTTTCGAGGTATAGTCGCTAATCCTTACCTCTGATCGCTTTTTCCATAGCTTTTCTGTAGACTTTTCTGAGCTGATAGTGTATGGGTTTTTGCAAAACTATCCCGAATCTTTCATTTATGATTCTAAACCTCTTCCTTATGTGCCCAAGATCACTTCTGCCGGGTTAGATTTTCCGTTATGTCGCCGGAATTCCGCCGGAATCAATTTTAGCCTAAAATACCCATTTTTAGAGTTTTTGAAGTAAAGCTTCAACCTTTAGGCTGAAAACTATCGCCTTAGCTTAGTGCTAGTAGGATTAGTTGTCATAAACGTCGTTGGTGACGTCCCTGCAAAATTTGGTTTTTGGGATTTCAGTTTTGAAATTTCTAAGTTAAAAATCATGACCAAAATACCCCTGCGACAGTTTTTGATCCGATAATTTTTCCGAGTTCAGAATACCCTTAGTTACGGCTAATGAAAGCATAGGAACCAAGTTTGATCGAAGAAAAATCGAGTCCCCTAATTACCTAAAGTGGCCGAGCCTATAGGAGGAGGAGGAGGAAAATTTCCTTTTCCGAAAACTTGTCTTTCGCGCTAGATTATCGTACCTTAGAGTATAGATTACTTCGAGTAACCTTAGTAAGTATCGATAGCTTAGTTTCGATAGATTCTGATAGTATTTCTGTGATTTTGCTTTAAAGGAACTTTTGAGGAATTTCCTGAGGAGCAACGCTTTGCTTGTGAGGAAGAGTTTGAAGTTCACCCTGGAGAATCTACAGGTGAGGGCTTCTCACTGAATCTCTAGTTAATACTTAGGGTCGATGCTTTCGACATTGTTTACTGTTTATGCACTGGATTGTGTGTGATTGGAAAATGTTTTCTGAGGCTTCGGCTGACAATGTAGATGATGCATCTACTGAATGTTTTTGATGATTGACTTACATGCTACGTGCTATGTGGGTAATTTAGGATGTGTGGTGCATGCCTTATATGCTAAGTGCTATGTGGTTATTGCTTAATATGTTGATACATGACATGTTGATTGATTGTGCTGAGTATTTATGCTTTGGTAATGAAATCTGAGTTTCTGAATGGTGAGAATAGCGGGCAGGTCATGCCGATTTTATTTTGAGAGTTTTGAGAAAGTTTGATAGGACGAATGAGATTAGGGCCTTGTTATGGTGTTTATGGATCGAGACATTCTCTGGAGTCATTTGGGGATTTGGAGATCCCGAGAACTTATAGGATTTGCGATAAGACTAAAAGGATAGTATTTTGTAAAGAAAACTCATAAGACATTAAACAACCTCTAAATCTTTAATTAATGATAATAAACTCGAAAGGAAGGCGTGGAAGTCAAATCTTAGTCTTTGGAAAACGAGAAGTGTCGTCGGATCCAATCGTTGAGGAAGCTGAGAAGTGTGAGTATGTTGATGCTCTTGTGCTGTTGGAGCAGCTATGCGTTGTTGGGCTATCCTGGGGATAAGTCCGGGAAACCGTTAGTTTCCGAGAGTGTAATACTCTGTGCTCGTTGAGCAGTTATGACCATCGGATTGAGATGAGTCGGATGATTTGGAGATCATCATGAGTTACCATGTTGTGAAGGAATGTCTTTTGTCGCAGAATCGACTTTACCTTAGGGTAAGCTTTTAGAGACATTAATCTAGCTAGAACACGTGGCGACGTGTCGAGTGAGGTCGGAGACGTTGTATGGCTAATCACTGCATTGCATGCACTCATTAAGTGGTTTAAACACGGCGAGATACCGGACCACGGCGGATTCCAAAATTGGTTATAAGACCAGGATTTCCGCGTAAGAGCGCTGTTAGGTGACTCTTAGTAGCAGACCGAAATGGCAGACCTACGGGTTTACTGCTGATCTGACTACCGCTGTCGTTGGAGTAAGAGGCACGCGGGCCGAAATGGCTCCACCGTGGCTGGTGTTAGGGCTGATCCGTTGATGTCCATCCGTTCCGGAATGCATATTGGTTGACTGGGTTAACCTGCATTGCATATCATGCAACATGCATACTAATTTAGTTGTCGAATGTGATTGTTATTTGTTAATCCTAATTGGAACATGTTAATTGTTATTATTGCTGTTAAGTTCATTATGGGATATGTAACCCTAGGATGTTATCCCTAGCTATAAGCCTAAGTGGCTATTCTATTATTTGTATCTATCCGTGCTATTATTTACGTAATTCTTTGGAGTTGACCCTCGCGTCTTCTGTGTGTGCTTTGGCGGACAAACGCCCTTTGTCAGATGTCTTTGGCGGACTAGATCATGATGGTTCACCCTTCGGGGGGAACTAGAGTTGAGATGCTGGAACAGGAGCGCATCGCGGTAGCGAGAGGATGACGGATGGTGTACATAGACTAGGTCGTTCTGGATTTCGAGTTCGGACGACGATCATGCTAGCATGTAGGTTTTAGTGCTGGTGTGAGCTCCTCAAGATGGGATTAGTGTAGGAGTAGAGTCTTAGCTCTGAACATCATTTGTTTCTTTGGGACAGGGTAGTTTCCCACCTATAGCTTTTTGTGTGGTTTCCTTATGGGAATCACAGAGAGTTGGTTGGACTTAGGAGGTCTTATTTTCAGGCCATTGGGTCAGCTTATTCTCAGTTTTGAGGGATAGTTGTAACACCCCGATTTCGGTGGCGTCACTTTAGTAACCAAAAGAAAATACTTTAAGCGGAAAAACGTGAATTATTTTTTTTCGACAATATAACTAAAGACAGAAAGCAAATAAACTCCCCAACAAAAGATAAAAGGAACTACTATACAACTATATATACATGCCTCGCTAAATACTACCACGTCACGAGTAACCTCCAGTGACGGGTGACAGGAAAAGTAACGCCCGAAGGCAATATGTACAGTCCAAGATAAAGATACTGTGTCCGCAACACTAATCTACAAAATCTGAGAGCAAGTTGGCCCAGCGGCCTAAGAAAAGACCCCCTAATTCCAACCAGCTCTCTGTGATCTCCATAGGAAACCACACAAAAGCTACCGGTAGGAAAACTACCCTGTCCCCAAAACTGAAGCATGACGGTCAGAGCATCGACACTACTCCTACACTAATCCCATCTCGAGTAAGTCGCTCGGTGGCCAGCGGGGTCGACCACCCCTGAACCGTAGTCCTCCTGATCAAGCTTCTTCAACCTAGTTTCCCCTGAAGGGTGAACCATCGTGAACCGGTCCGCCATACTCAACTGACAATGGCGTAGTCCGCCCAAACACACACAGAAGACGCGAGGGTCAACTCCAAAGAATTATATAAATAATAAAACCAGATATATAGGGTAATAATTATTTAGCCTCTCAGGCTTATACGTTTAGGGATAACATCCTAGGGTTGCATATATCACAATGAATATAAAGATAATAACAACAATTAGCATGCCTCAAGTAGGATAAACAGGTACCAATCACACTCAGCAACTAAGTCAGCATGTATGTTGCATGAAATGCAATGCTGGGTAACAAAATGCATTCCGGAAGAAGGATGGACACCATCGAGTCAGCCCTAACACCGGCCAAAGTGGGACCATTCCGCTCGGGCGTCTCTTACACCACACAAAAGTAGTCAGATCAGCAGTGAACCCGTAGGTCTGCCATTCCGTCTGCTACTGAGGACCACCGTAGTGTCCTAAATATGGAAATCCGGGTCTTATGACCATTTTGGAATCCACCGAGGTCCGGTAATCCGCCGTGTATTAACCTCAAAATGAGTGCATGAATGCAAGTGATTAGCCAAACAACGTCTCCGACCTCGCTCGACACGTCGTCACGTGTTCTAGCTAACTTATTGTCTCTAAAAAAACCTACCCTAAGGCAAACGTCGATTCTGCGACAAAATAAATTAATCAAAAGAAGAAGAAGATACTTTGGAACTCATGGTTCCCGGCTAAACTTTAGATAGCCAATCAATAAACTGCTCATCGAGCGAAAAGGTACCGAAGTACTTGGAAACTTATAGTCTCCGGCTAAACTTTAGATAGCCAAACATTAAACTGCTCATCGAGCGAAAAGGTACCGAAGTACTTGGAAACTTATAGTCTCCGGCTAAACTTTAGATAGCCAAACATTAAACTGCTCATCGAGCGAAAAAGTATAAGCATACTCGGAAACTTGTAAGTTTCCTCAAGACTTGGACTCGACGACACTTCTCATATTTCCCAAACTAATATTCAGGCTCTAAGCTCTTATCTAAGGGTATCATTATTGTTCAAAGGATTTAGAAATTGATTAATGTCTTATGAGTTTTCCGTGATAAAATAGTTTTCATTTTAATCTTATAATACTTCCTAAGAGTTTTTAGAGATCCCATAATCTCAAATAATTCCCTGAGAAGGTCTCGATCCATTAAAACATAACAAGGTCCGAACTCCGTTCGTCCTTTAAAACTCTCTCAAAATCTCATAAAAATTCGGCATGACTTGCCCGCAATCCTCACTTTTCAGAATCTCAGGTACAAGTGTAATAGCATCATTGAAACAGCTCAACCAAAAGACATAAACAGCATATTCCAACACATCCTAAGTTAACCATGTAGCACATAGCATGTGAATCATTTAGCACACAATATCATGGCATCAAGTACTCAACAAGTTCGGCCGAAGCCTCAGAAATCATTTCAGACATTTAGCAATTAGGTGCATAACACATAAATCAAGTCGAATTTCATCGACACCTAAAGCATTATCTAGTAATTCAGAGAGTAGCCCTCACATGTAACTCCTCCAGCGTTTTCCTCACAACCTCCTTCACGTTCCTCGCCTTGATCTCCAGGAAACTCCTCAAAAGAACCTTAAGCCA
Source organism: Lotus japonicus (assembly GCF_012489685.1). Lineage (NCBI taxonomy): Eukaryota > Viridiplantae > Streptophyta > Magnoliopsida > Fabales > Fabaceae > Lotus > Lotus japonicus. Next base: position 54,527,018 of record NC_080044.1, read on the forward strand.
AAATCACAGAAATCAACACATTGAGTCAGAAACTCAGCAAGCAATAAGTCCTAGGGTTACACGGTACATTACAAACTCTGTGGTACGACAATCTAACGCGTTAAGACAAGTTTTCGAAAAAGTCGGATTTCCTCCCCCCTTGGTATAGCTCTCGGCCACTTTCCTTAATTGGGAGGGTCGATTTTTCTTCGATCAAACTTGGTTCCTAGGTTAACATAAGCCGTAACTAAGACGGTTCTAAGCTCGGAAAAATTTTCGGATCGAAAACTGATATAGGGGCAGTTTGGTCATTATTTTTAGCTCAGAATTTCAAAATTGGATTTTTGAAAAACAAATTGGATGGGGACGTCCACAACGACGTTTATGACGACAAATCCTACTAGCACTAAGCCAAGTCGATAGATTAGAGCGTAAAGGTTGCGACTTTGCCGAAAAATGGGTATTTAGGGTAGAAATTGATCCCGGCGGCATTTCGTCGACATTTGACAAAATCTAATCCGCAGAACACGCTCAGGAGCATGCAGGGAAGAAGTTTAGACGCTGAAATCAGCTGATTTGAACAGTTTTTCAAAAACCTCAAAATTTTGAACTCAGAAAGTCGCAGGAGAAATGGACAGAAACGACGATTCGAAGGAGAGTATAGATTACCTACCTCGAGGTCTTCGATTAGTGACGAACGGTGAAGCAAACGGGCAAGAAACGACGAAGATCCGGATCTCTCTCTCTCTCTAGGAACTCGCGGTTTTGGGGTGGGGAAAATGGGTTTTTGTGAAAAAAATCTAATTCTTCAACTATTTATAGGTTTTGGAAAAAAAAACGGAAAAAGATTTTTTTTGCGATTCCGATTTTTCCTGCGCGTTCCTCTGCGCATTCTAAGATAGGTTCTGGCGACAGAATTCCAGAACTCAAAATAGAATTCTTGGAATTAAACCAAAAGATCCAAAATCGGCATAAGTCGGTGTAAGTCGGTTTATCCCGAAAAACTACTTTTTGCAGTGATCGTCGGACGAGAAAACTTCCTTCTGATGAAAGATTAGGAATGATGAGAGAAGTAGGAGAACGCGGGTAGAATCTTCATTTGAGTTTCCGGATAGAAAAAGTCTTCATCGTCTGTCGATCTTAGGTTTTTCGAACTATCAGGGATTCCGTTTCGGCAAACTTCCGAGAATTGGAATTTGACGTTCGTACTTTCCAGGATTTCGCATCGAAATGGTTGTTTAAGGACGGAAAAGAGAAGTTCTAACATTTCTCTGAGGATTTTTTTTTGGAATTAGTTTCCATCGAGTCCTAAAGCGTAAATTAACTATTCACTAATACCTTCGACCTAGGATTAAGCGTATGTTAGTCGTGCTATAACTTTTTCGGTTTTTCGATACATTCTTGGACTTTTCCTGAACCTCTTTCCTTCCCAAATTTATCTTAATCAAATAACTCTTTTATTTTATTCACTTATCCAAAGCGTTAAAACTTGGGCCTTACATTACTACCCTCCAAAAAGAAAGTTTCGACCTCGAAACTTAAGGGTCAGTAAAAAGTTCTGGATACTGTTCCTTGATCTTTTCCTTCAGCTCCCACGTTGCATCGCCGGTGTCCTTGTTCCAAATAACCTTCACTAACTCGATCTCTTTTCCCCTCAACTGCTTTATCCTTGTGTCACCAATGCTGATTGGCGGTGTCTCGAAAGACAAGTTATCCTTCAACTCAATGTCATCCAACTCGATGACGTGCGTCGGATCAGCAATATACTTCCGCAGTTGTGTCGCATGGAATACATCGTGAATGTTTGATAGAAAAGGCGGTAGTGCGATCTGATAAACTACCGGTCCTACACGACGAGTAATCTGATAAGGTCCAATGAACTTTGGCGTCAGCTTTCTTGACTTGATTGCTCGACCAACTCCTGTAGTCTGGGTAACTCGCAGAAACACATGATCTCCTTCTTCGAATTCCAGGGTTCTGCGCCTTTGATCTACATAGCTCTTCTGTCTACTCTGAGAAGCCTTCATCTTCTCTCTGATCTGTTTAATCTTCTCAGTTGTCTGTTGCAGAAGTTCCGGTCCTACTAACAAATTCTCTCCATCTTGATACCAACATAAAGGTGTTCTACACTTGCGGCCATACAAAGCCTCATACGGTGCCATGCCTATGGTCGTATGAAAACTGTTGTTGTATGTGAACTCAATCAGTGGCAATAGGGTATCCCAACTGCCCTTGTTGTCTAACACGCAAGCTCGTAGCAAATCCTCCAATGATTGGATAGTTCTCTCAGTTTGCCCATCAGTCTGTGGATGATAAGCAGAACTTAATCTCAGCCTCGTTCCCAAAGCATTATGAAGAGCTCCCCACAAATGTGAAGTAAACTTCGGGTCTCTATCGGAAACGATACTTGTTGGCACTCCATGAAGTCGCACAATCTCAGCTATATAAATCTCTGATAGCTTATCCACGTTGTACGTAGTTCTCACAGGTATGAAATGAGCCGACTTAGTCAATCGATCCACGACTACCCAAATCGAATCATATCCCTTTTGAGTTCTTGGCAACGCTACGACAAAATCGATCGATATGCTATCCCATTTCCATTGAGGTACATCCAAGCTCTGTAGCATACCTGAAGATTTCTGATGTTCCACCTTCGCCTTCTGACAGATTAAACATGCAGCTACATATCCTGCCACTTGTCTCTTCATCCCTGGCCACCAAAAATTCACCTTCAAGTCCTGATACATCTTTTTCCTTCCAGGGTGAATGCTCAACTTGCTTTTGTGACCTTCGTCCATAATCAACCTCCTTAAGTCAGGGTTGTTAGGTACGCACACTCTATCCTTGCATCGCAGGATATTGTCACTCCCTACCTTGAATTCCGGGTCCTTACCCTGAATTACTAAATTCTTATTTTCCGAGTAAAAATTCATCTTGTAACTGTTGGTCTCGGATTTCTTCCATCAATCCATTGGTGATCTTGATCGTCCCAAACTTCAGTTCTCCCTCAGATGCTCTCACATCTAAGCTCAAATCTCAAAATTGTTCCAGCAGTTGCAGCTCCTTAACCATCATTGATGAGATATGCATCTTCCTGCTCAATGCATCAGTAACGACATTAGCCTTTCCAGGATGGTATTGTAAGGTAAAATCGTAATCCTTGAGAAATTCCATCCAGCGTCGTTGTCTCATGTTCAACTCCCTCTGGTCAAACAAGTACTTTAAGCTCTATGTCGTCCTGCTCGACCACTCGTGTCGGTTCTATGTTGGAAATAACATTGGTTGACGCTACGTGCAATTGCACAACCTTAACCACTTGATCCTTTACTTTTGTTCGTCCAAAAATTCTGCTTAAAATCAGTACACCTCTGGCAGTCCAAAGTGAATGTTCAACCTGTCCTCGTGATCTCCACTCATGATTCAAAACTTAACTCGATCGCTCTATAACTCATAGACGAACTATTCCCTTGGAATCTACTAGTCCATTAACGTCGATTCCAACTTCGTAACTATCCTCATTCGCACCATGAAATCAATCTTCTACTTAGTCATCACTCAAAGTAAAACTCGACGTGAGTCTTAATACCTTGTGAATCGCTAGACCCAGTCCCTTTTAACCTCCATTCATCAGCAACTTATAAGCTAATCATCATCTTAATATCTTACAATCCTTCGTTGTCATCTCCCCTTTTTCGAGACTTCCCTTACTCGAACCATAAAACCAACCTTCACTTATTCACAACCCACTTTACAATTACCTAAAATCCTTAACACTTCCCCCAAATCCGAACTTATTCCCTAGAAGATCAAACCAGAGCTGTACCTCAGGAAACTTAACTAGTCATTTTATCATCCGATCCCTCAACATTCGGAGGTTTAACTACAATCATTAATGCCAACACCACTAAATCTCTGATTCGAACATGATTTTCACCTCCCAAGGTCAATCTTAACCCTTAAATCCTCACTTAACTTAGTGAAATTCACTTGCTAACCCCAGCATGCAATATCGGACTCCATAACAAAGTTCCATTCACTCTTAGACTCTAAGAAATTTGTCCACATATAACAACCTCAAGTATTAATCTTAATACTAACTCTTTATTTCCGTAACTAGATCGTCCTCCCATCAATCCGATACTTAGTCTCTCGATCAAAACCTGACAAACCTTGAGTCCTACGCACTTAAGACAAGAATTCATAGACTTAAAACCTAAACTTTCACCACGTTTGGACCTCAAATGTCCTTTAATTCTTCAATACTTCTTAAATGAATATCCATTTCTTAAACTATAACTCCTCCCCAAAGGAAATCAATTACTTAACAAAAACTTTACTTCCCAACTCAACTAATCCTCGATCCAATCAAATTAATCTTACCAATCCATCTATCAAAGTCCATTGCCAGTTCTGATTCCGAATATCACCCCCTCAATATTAAGTTGATCAGGCCTAATACATCGAAGGTGAAGATTTAGAAAAACCCACTGGAACAGTCAATGAGTTCCTAACATCCAGCAGTCACAGAGATCTTGATATTAAATCCTCAATGATGCCGCTACGGAACTACACACTCTCGACACCATACATATACTATCCATACGGAATCTCTCTGAGATTCATCCTTCAGCTTCTAGCTTCTTGTTAAACGCATCGGTGCAAGACTACTTTCTAGGCTTAACGTGTTATTCTGAACCTCGTGTAACTTCTATAGTTTAAACACGAGCAATGGTCAAATAAAGTATTATTAGGCGTAATAACTATAAAGTCAATGCTTAAACAATTTAAGTAAAATTGGTGCGTCGCATGTGCTACGAGAGTAATGGAGCGTATTATACTAGAATGAGAAGGAATAGTTAGAAGGTTACCATCGTTTGTGCGCTCTCCTCTGACTAGTCCGTCAGCTCCCTCGCCGCACGAGACATAGACTCCTCCCCGTGCAGCAGGATGTCTTCCTCTTACCGTAGGCACAGATGGCTCAACCCTGGTTACATTGCAATCCTTGGCTTGATGCCCCGGACGGTTGCAATTGAAACATAGAGGTCCCCCGTCTGGACACTTGTTAGAGTAGTGCCCCACCTTCTTGCACCTGTAACACGTTACTTGCTTCCTCGCCCCTTTAGATATGGCAGGAAGTTTACCCTTCATCTTGTTGTCAGACGGTCCCGCTTGGAACGTCCTACAGTTCACGGCCAAATGTCCACGTTGTTTGCACTTGAAGCATTGTGGTCCAGTCACTGAGCACTGAAAGGCGTAGTGTCCAAGCTTTCCACAACGGTAGCATGTCACAGCCTCCTGGAAATTAGTTGCGGTCGTTAACTTGCGTGATCCTTGGGTAGGGTCTCTTCCCTCAGGATGCTGGTATGGCTTCCACCGTCGGTGCTCCTGAGAACCTGATCTCACTGGTCCTCCAGCTCCAGCTCGATCCAATCCACTATGCTGGTACTTGGACGCCTCGATTAGCGGTTGAGGTCGTTCACGTGCAGCCTCCTCAGCGCGTCTGTAAGCGTCCTCAGCAGCCTGATTCATCATTGCCTCAATCATGGTAGCTATTGCCTTTGCCATCCTGTCAGGGCTTACCATCCTATGCTTAGTCAAACAAACAGTTAGTACTCATCATCGGATAGCATCTAACATACTATACAATATGATCAAGCAATAACTTCAATCAATTCTAAGCGACAAATCGCTTGGCAGACAATCAATTTTTACTCTTTGCAGAGTCACACAACCTAGCACAGAAGACCTATTCCCCAAAGACTCCCGAAAGACTCGACTAAGCTCTGATACCACAAATGTAACACCCCGATTTCGGTGGCGTCACTTTAGTAACCAAAAGAAAATACTTTAAGCGGAAAAACGTGAATTATTTTTTTTCGACAATATAACTAAAGACAGAAAGCAAATAAACTCCCCAACAAAAGATAAAAGGAACTACTATACAACTATATATACATGCCTCGCTAAATACTACCACGTCACGAGTAACCTCCAGTGACGGGTGACAGGAAAAGTAACGCCCGAAGGCAATATGTACAGTCCAAGATAAAGATACTGTGTCCGCAACACTAATCTACAAAATCTGAGAGCAAGTTGGCCCAGCGGCCTAAGAAAAGACCCCCTAATTCCAACCAGCTCTCTGTGATCTCCATAGGAAACCACACAAAAGCTACCGGTAGGAAAACTACCCTGTCCCCAAAACTGAAGCATGACGGTCAGAGCATCGACACTACTCCTACACTAATCCCATCTCGAGTAAGTCGCTCGGTGGCCAGCGGGGTCGACCACCCCTGAACCGTAGTCCTCCTGATCAAGCTTCTTCAACCTAGTTTCCCCTGAAGGGTGAACCATCGTGAACCGGTCCGCCATACTCAACTGACAATGGCGTAGTCCGCCCAAACACACACAGAAGACGCGAGGGTCAACTCCAAAGAATTATATAAATAATAAAACCAGATATATAGGGTAATAATTATTTAGCCTCTCAGGCTTATACGTTTAGGGATAACATCCTAGGGTTGCATATATCACAATGAATATAAAGATAATAACAACAATTAGCATGCCTCAAGTAGGATAAACAGGTACCAATCACACTCAGCAACTAAGTCAGCATGTATGTTGCATGAAATGCAATGCTGGGTAACAAAATGCATTCCGGAAGAAGGATGGACACCATCGAGTCAGCCCTAACACCGGCCAAAGTGGGACCATTCCGCTCGGGCGTCTCTTACACCACACAAAAGTAGTCAGATCAGCAGTGAACCCGTAGGTCTGCCATTCCGTCTGCTACTGAGGACCACCGTAGTGTCCTAAATATGGAAATCCGGGTCTTATGACCATTTTGGAATCCACCGAGGTCCGGTAATCCGCCGTGTATTAACCTCAAAATGAGTGCATGAATGCAAGTGATTAGCCAAACAACGTCTCCGACCTCGCTCGACACGTCGTCACGTGTTCTAGCTAACTTATTGTCTCTAAAAAAACCTACCCTAAGGCAAACGTCGATTCTGCGACAAAATAAATTAATCAAAAGAAGAAGAAGATACTTTGGAACTCATGGTTCCCGGCTAAACTTTAGATAGCCAATCAATAAACTGCTCATCGAGCGAAAAGGTACCGAAGTACTTGGAAACTTATAGTCTCCGGCTAAACTTTAGATAGCCAAACATTAAACTGCTCATCGAGCGAAAAGGTACCGAAGTACTTGGAAACTTATAGTCTCCGGCTAAACTTTAGATAGCCAAACATTAAACTGCTCATCGAGCGAAAAAGTATAAGCATACTCGGAAACTTGTAAGTTTCCTCAAGACTTGGACTCGACGACACTTCTCATATTTCCCAAACTAATATTCAGGCTCTAAGCTCTTATCTAAGGGTATCATTATTGTTCAAAGGATTTAGAAATTGATTAATGTCTTATGAGTTTTCCGTGATAAAATAGTTTTCATTTTAATCTTATAATACTTCCTAAGAGTTTTTAGAGATCCCATAATCTCAAATAATTCCCTGAGAAGGTCTCGATCCATTAAAACATAACAAGGTCCGAACTCCGTTCGTCCTTTAAAACTCTCTCAAAATCTCATAAAAATTCGGCATGACTTGCCCGCAATCCTCACTTTTCAGAATCTCAGGTACAAGTGTAATAGCATCATTGAAACAGCTCAACCAAAAGACATAAACAGCATATTCCAACACATCCTAAGTTAACCATGTAGCACATAGCATGTGAATCATTTAGCACACAATATCATGGCATCAAGTACTCAACAAGTTCGGCCGAAGCCTCAGAAATCATTTCAGACATTTAGCAATTAGGTGCATAACACATAAATCAAGTCGAATTTCATCGACACCTAAAGCATTATCTAGTAATTCAGAGAGTAGCCCTCACATGTAACTCCTCCAGCGTTTTCCTCACAACCTCCTTCACGTTCCTCGCCTTGATCTCCAGGAAACTCCTCAAAAGAACCTTAAGCCAAAATCACAGAAATCAACACATTGAGTCAGAAACTCAGCAAGCAATAAGTCCTAGGGTTACACGGTACATTACAAACTCTGTGGTACGACAATCTAACGCGTTAAGACAAGTTTTCGAAAAAGTCGGATTTCCTCCCCCCTTGGTATAGCTCTCGGCCACTTTCCTTAATTGGGAGGGTCGATTTTTCTTCGATCAAACTTGGTTCCTAGGTTAACATAAGCCGTAACTAAGACGGTTCTAAGCTCGGAAAAATTTTCGGATCGAAAACTGATATAGGGGCAGTTTGGTCATTATTTTTAGCTCAGAATTTCAAAATTGGATTTTTGAAAAACAAATTGGATGGGGACGTCCACAACGACGTTTATGACGACAAATCCTACTAGCACTAAGCCAAGTCGATAGATTAGAGCGTAAAGGTTGCGACTTTGCCGAAAAATGGGTATTTAGGGTAGAAATTGATCCCGGCGGCATTTCGTCGACATTTGACAAAATCTAATCCGCAGAACACGCTCAGGAGCATGCAGGGAAGAAGTTTAGACGCTGAAATCAGCTGATTTGAACAGTTTTTCAAAAACCTCAAAATTTTGAACTCAGAAAGTCGCAGGAGAAATGGACAGAAACGACGATTCGAAGGAGAGTATAGATTACCTACCTCGAGGTCTTCGATTAGTGACGAACGGTGAAGCAAACGGGCAAGAAACGACGAAGATCCGGATCTCTCTCTCTCTCTAGGAACTCGCGGTTTTGGGGTGGGGAAAATGGGTTTTTGTGAAAAAAATCTAATTCTTCAACTATTTATAGGTTTTGGAAAAAAAAACGGAAAAAGATTTTTTTTGCGATTCCGATTTTTCCTGCGCGTTCCTCTGCGCATTCTAAGATAGGTTCTGGCGACAGAATTCCAGAACTCAAAATAGAATTCTTGGAATTAAACCAAAAGATCCAAAATCGGCATAAGTCGGTGTAAGTCGGTTTATCCCGAAAAACTACTTTTTGCAGTGATCGTCGGACGAGAAAACTTCCTTCTGATGAAAGATTAGGAATGATGAGAGAAGTAGGAGAACGCGGGTAGAATCTTCATTTGAGTTTCCGGATAGAAAAAGTCTTCATCGTCTGTCGATCTTAGGTTTTTCGAACTATCAGGGATTCCGTTTCGGCAAACTTCCGAGAATTGGAATTTGACGTTCGTACTTTCCAGGATTTCGCATCGAAATGGTTGTTTAAGGACGGAAAAGAGAAGTTCTAACATTTCTCTGAGGATTTTTTTTTGGAATTAGTTTCCATCGAGTCCTAAAGCGTAAATTAACTATTCACTAATACCTTCGACCTAGGATTAAGCGTATGTTAGTCGTGCTATAACTTTTTCGGTTTTTCGATACATTCTTGGACTTTTCCTGAACCTCTTTCCTTCCCAAATTTATCTTAATCAAATAACTCTTTTATTTTATTCACTTATCCAAAGCGTTAAAACTTGGGCCTTACAATAGTGTTGCGGACACTTACCTTTATATTCGGTTTGTACATATTGTCTACGGGCGCTACTCTTCTATTACCGTCACTGGAGGTTTACTCGTGACGAGGTTGTTACTTACAGCGGGGGCTGTTTATATATTGTATATTAATTCTATTGCTTTTCGCATTTGGGTTTTATTCAATTCAGTCTTGTCTTAGTTATTATCGAAAAAAAAAAAATTCACGTTTTTCCGCATTAAGTTTATTTTTGGTTACTAAAGTGACGCCACCGAAATCGGGGTGTTACATACCTTATTTGTACCTCTTTGTATGAATTATTTGTTTATCTTTTACATGCAAGATTGAGCCGGAAATCACACCGACAAGCTCCATAATAACTGTAAAGAGCGAACCAAACTTAATATTGCAGTGTTAGCCAATTAATGTGTATAAGTAAATGAAACATTGATACATAAAAGGAAGATAATAAGAACATATAAGTGTTCCACTAATTAAAATTGTATGTTTTAGTAAATATATCATTGTATTATTTCATATATATATAAAATACTCAATAAATACCTTCAAAAAATACTCAATAATTATAATTAACAATTGATTTGGTAAAAAATTACCCGTGCATCGCACGGGCAAACGGGCTCTATCCTAGTTGTATTTACACGATCAATAAACGCATTAATGCTGCTTTGGCCTCGCAACAAACCCACATGTAGCTATACCGTTGCCATTACTGTGAGGAAACTTGTCATATTAACACCTGAATGCTACTTCTATCTGTCATTTAAGTTGATTTACAATGTGCTTATGTTGGGCTAACTGAATCATTAGATAATATCTTAAAAGGTGAGATAGAATGAGCTTATGCATTCTGCCTTAAACAACAAAAGAACAAAGATTTTGCAGATAAACTCACTTGGAACCTAAAAAAAAATGAAAATTAGCAATTTTTTTAAGGGATAAATTTTGCTACATTGAACACGTCAACTTCCCTTCGTCTGACCATTCAAACATTTCTTTAGATCTTTTATCAAGTGATTCTAGTATTATCACCTCATCAATTTCTGGATGCTTAGGAAACAATTTAGGAATTAAAATGAGTGCTAAAAGGAGGAAAAAGGAAACCACATCTACAATCTACCTTTAAGTTTTCTTTCTTTGATTTTGTTTAGTTACCCCTTTTGAATCTGGTCCAAAAATTAAAGAAGCATGTTCTTTTTTTATTATTTAAAAACTTATGAGCAGCTACAGGTCTTCCTTTCCATGCATAATCTGTTCCTTGAGACCATGAGGGTGATTGCATTGGCTTACTTATCTCTCCTACTATTGGTTGTAATGTTGTTCCAATTCCAAAACTCCTCCACTGCACATGGTTTTGTGAATTTTCAATACATTGAAACTGGGTCTATGTCAAATTTTAGTCCTTCTCAAGCTAAAGAAGGTTTCAGACAAAACACAGGTGAAGGTGGTGAATATGTTCAGCATGATGAAAAAAGGAAAATCTACACTGGTCCTCTAATCATTTGCATAAGAGATAAGTGGACATTTAAATTCACAACATATGCATTAAACATTGTATAGAGAACTACAATCGGTACTATTTCAGCCTCTTCTCAAAGACAAAATTTAGACTTTTTGCTGCTAATAGAAACCTGTCATTACAAAATTGATTAAAAAATACATATAACCTCACTTTCCTCAGTTTCAAATGGGACATGTTTGACTCTCCTCCTATTCTCCTAATGTGATAATTAGTGTCTCAATCATGCCATAGTTATTACCAAAGTATATCTCATCACACTGTGCTACTTATTATTGTTAATCGATCAAGGGATTGAAGATTAATATAGTTGAGTTGATAATCTTCTACACTGAAAAACTGGGTAGTAAGATAAGAAATGGTGGGGGGAATCAATTTCATAGAACAATATTTGTATGTGAATCAATAGGATACATAGGGGTCAAACAACGAAACTTTAATCCCAGCAAATTATCTACCTTGGTGAATCCAACTCTTTTATCTTCTTTATTTCTGCCAGTACCTAAGTTCCTGATTGACCGTCGAGTTAATTATGACCGACGAGGATTTAGGAGGCGTAACTCTAGGACTCTTAGTTCTTTCACTAGTGTAGCCATGTCTTCTCGCAGCCATAGATGCTAGTGATTTTGCTGGTGGCACCCCAAGGGAGGGGGTGTAGTGCGATGTTGAAGGGTTTAGCGCTGACATAGCTCGAGGGGCCTTGTATTCCTTCTACTTGTGCCCTATTACACCACACTTATAGCAAAGACTATGTAATTTCTAGAATTTCAAGAAGGCCCAAGCCTTGGGTAGTAGCATCCTTTCTAGAATTTCAAGAAGGCCTAAGCCTTGGGTAGTAGCATCCTTGGAACCCAGAACCATGTGGGTAAGGGATTGTTGACATCTACGATGAGTCTGACCCGAAAGAAAGTCCTTAGCATAGTGCCTCCTATAATAAGGTTTTCAATCTCCAGGATTTCCTCGATTCTATTAGCTATTTTTGCGACATTTGCAGTTGACATGACCTATATCGGTAGTCTGTGGATCTATACCCAGAAGGGTACGAGGTTGGAGTGGACCTCATAGATAGAAACTTGCGGTACCCAGTACTGCAGGTTGAGTAGATGTCCCATCACATTACAGAGGGCATCGTTCATTACCCTCGTTGCATCTTCTTCATGTTGAAAAGTGAACATTAGCGAGTTAACACCCATTAAGCTCAGGGTTGTTCCAAGCTTTAGATAAGATGTTCTTGGTTTCCCCTTTGTTTAGGGTTTTGGTTGAGATTATTTTCCCCATTATAGTTTTCTTTGCAATTTCCCGACTTCCTTCTTCATCGATGTGCAGATCTATGGTATCTCCATCCAGTTCTGGTGGAGCTTCCTTGTGCGGTGGTGGGTTGAGGCTCGTTGAGCCTCGAGGCTGCTCATCGTTCAGTGAGCTCATTTGCACTCAGTCCCTTCTGATTCTAAGCGGAAAAGAGTCAAATGGTACTTGAAGGCAAGAAACCTCAGAAGTTCCCCTATTAGGGAGGTGCTGCTCCGCTAGAAGGAGAGAAAGCTCTTTTTAGATCAAGATGGGTAAAATCCTAGCAGAGCCTAAAAGAGAGAAAGTTGACGCAATTATGAGATATCCTAAGATCATCGTGCATCAGCCTTAGAAGCGTTTTCTCGGGTAATACCTCTGTGAGAGCTCCAAGAATAATCTTGGCCTCTTTTAGACCCAACATCTTGTATTTCTATTTTGTTCCCAATTGGACCAATCATGTGCCTTCAGATTTATTATATCTTTGTTACCACCCCAAAAGCTGAACTAGGAAGAATCTTCTTCGATAACATCAAATCCAACCTTTTTTTTAGATCTCCTCCTTGAAACATTTTGGGCTCTTCTAGACCCAACATTTTGTACTTTATCTTTATTTCTTCCCCAACAGGAGGAATCATTTGATCTGGGCTTATCTCTCTGCTAGCTTGGCTTAGAAGAGCCTTGGAAAACACCACCTACAACCTTACATTCAGATTTTAACTTTTTAGAGCTCCGAGAATCATCTTGGACTCTTTTAGGCCTACTATCATGTATTTCACATATATTTTCCCCCCCAAGCTTTCTAATGGCTTGAGTTTGTTTTTGTATGATCTATAGTTGAGTCTCATGGCTTCAATTGGGATGATTCTTTTTGTTTCAAGAATCCTCTTAGGCTCTTTCACATCCACTATCTTGTGGTACAATTTTTTTTCTTTCCAAAGTTTACTAATCAAATACTGAGAAACGTAATGATTGGTCAGCTCTGGAAAGAAAAAATTTGTTCAACAAGATAGTGTATGTGAAAGTGCCTAAGAGGATTCTTGAAACAAAAAGAAACATCCCAATTGAAACTATGAGACTCAACTACTACATATCAAACAAAAACAAACTCAAGCCGTTAGGAAGCTTGAGGGGAAAATAAGTGTGAAATACATGATGGTGGGCCTAAAAGAGCCCAAGGTGATTCTTGGAGCTCTTATAAATTTATAGTTGAATGTAAGGTTGAAGGTGATGTTATACAAGACTCTTCTTAGACAAATTAGTGGAGAGTTAAACCCAAGTTGAATGATTCCTCCAATTGGTGAAGAAATAAAGACGGAATAAAAGATGTTTGGTCTAGAAGAGCACAAAATTAATCATGGAAGAGATCTAAGAAATAGGTTGAATTTGATGTTATCCAAGAAACTCTTCTAAGTTCAGCTTTTGGGGTGGTAGCAAAAATACAACAAAGCTGAAAGCAAATGACTGATCAAATTTGTGACAAAATAAAGGTGAAATACAAGATGATGAGTCTAAAAGATTCAAAATAATTCTTGGATCTCTAAAAAAGATGCTACCTAGGAAATCTCTTCTAAAGATTCATGGAGTGAAAATACTATTTCATTTTATAACTCTACTAAAAGCTAGAGAAGAAAATGGTCAGGTGAGTACTATGATGTTGATTGTACTAAACATATAATTGAAAAAATGGTACTCATGGAGACTGTCATGTCATTAGAGCCAATATATATAGCTTCATGGTCTAGGAAAAATCAAAGAACACTAGTATTAACTTTAATGGAATAAACATTTAATTTCACGTGTATATATAATTAAAAAATAAATTCTAATAACTAAGATACCAATCACAACTTGAGAAAATATTAAAAATAATAAATGAAATAAGTACTATTATATATATAATAAATATGTTAAGCATTAAAATTATTTAATGTCATAAATTCTATTAGCTAATAAATATTTATAAAAGTATAAATTTTAATTTTTTTTAAATGACACTATATATTATTTACTATACTTTTTTATAATGTATTGAATTCTTTTAATGACATAGTTAAAATATTAATATCAAAAATAGTAAAAATTTTGATTTTATATTATTCATATTATGAATTGATTGTTAATTATACTTTATATTATTCATTTTAAGGATAATTAATAATTAATTATTGTTTGGAATTAATTAGTATTGTAAGTTATATAAAAGTCAAACATCTTTTAACTAATTTTAATACTAATATATTTTAATCATATATATGAGAAATTGATTATTTCTACAATAATAATATAAATGATCATTAATAACTAATTATAATTTTCAGTTAATAACTTTTACATTATTTATTATAGAACTACTCAATTTATCGTATACTAGTACTTTTGACCCGTGCATCGCACGGGGAATATTCATTTTTGTTTTTTTTATGATTTTTTAAATATATGTTATTTTTTAAAAGATATTTTATGGATTAGAAAAAAAAATATTTTAAATATAAGAAATCATAAATTTGTAAATTTTTTTTAATGAATGTTTGTTTTTTGTTTTTTTGAGTTTCTATTTTTGGTTTTTATCTTTTGTCGTTGTTTTCCTAGATGCTCGATTGAAGTAGGTAACCCTTGTTGTTGATTACCTAAAAACATATCTTTTTTGTTACGCCTAATGGATAAGTAAGAAACAGATTACCTTTAGTCGGGAGTTGTACGTACTCCACTACCCATTCGATAATCTTACCATAGTGGAGCATCAAGAAAATAAGATTCAAAATAAAACTATTAAAATGGAAACAAATAAGTGAATGCAAAACAATAGAGAAATGAAATTAGTCATTATCTTTGACTCATGCAAAATCTCAAATGTGACGGGAACAATGAAGCTAGTCATGACAAAGTATGAACTTTTACTTTATTGTCTATGTACATATGATTGTGTCTATATATAAATGTCAAGGGTGTGGATACTTTGATTGTAATTATGTGATATTGTAATTATGTGATATGTGCATTGCAAAGAAGAGCTTAAAATGTAAATCAATTTTAAAGAAGGGAACGGGAAGCCAAGAGTCAAATTAAATTTAAATAAACTAATAAATAATAATTTATCACCAATTTTTTTTTTTGTCTTTTACTCGTTTACAACCATACCGTTTTTAATATAATATATATAGTATATAATTGAAAAAATCTACATGGAACAAAATAAGGAGAAAAAAGGGGAGACTCTTGAGTTTTTTTTTTTATTACATGGAGGAATAAAGCCCAAAAGACTCTTGAGTTTTTAGTAGGGTAGTTTAGGAATTGAGCATACATAATTAGTAAAAATATTCATGAAAGGGTTTTTACATCGGAAAGATAAATTACACCCTCCAGGCATTGATCCCTAAACCTCCCTCACCCAACCTACATGTTCCCTAACTTTTACCATTTGAGTTATCATTCGAGGACAGATGATTTATTATTAAGGATGAGAATTTCATATTTTTAATATAATCATCAATGTGTGTGTGAGATATCTACTACTTCTTATTCATGAGTTTAGATTTCACTATTCCTACAAAACAACCAATCACATTACGCCATCTGTCCTTATTTTTGTTACTTTTTCAAAATTTTTTTTCATCTCCACCGCTCATCTGATTTTCTTCTTTTTCCTGATTTCCTGTTTTTTGACCTACTTCTACGTCACATGAGTGTACTCTCACCCATCCATCGCAGCTCAGTGTTTCCTCTCCAATGTCATCATCGTCCGCTGGCTACTTCTATTGCTTGCTCATCCATATCTACAGCTCAGTTTCTCATCTGCTCCCGTCAAATCGCGTCTCTGCATCATTCAATTGCATCCTCGCCGACCTTCCGTGTTCAAGGAGGTTTCGCTCGCCGAAAATGGTGGAACCAGCCATATTTCGACAGGTACCTCCATTCACTGTTATTTGTTCATCCTTCTTTCTAAATTCCAGATTTGAGTGCATTCCCAAGGAGCAAATCTCGGATGAGTAATCCTTTTCGTCTGTTTCCAGTCTAAAATCACTTTAAATGTTACTGATTTAATTTGATTTTTTCATCCACAATGTGAACTTGATTTTTGGAGTAAACATTTTAGGTAGTAGATTTCTCTATAAATACTCCCTATGTGGTGAAGGGAGAGTCATCTACCACCGTCGCTCTCCCTCTCTGAGCGGAGTCATCGTTGGGTCGCAACGGAAAAAGCCACCAAAATGCATTCATTCAGGTACAGAGCCAACATTCTGCTCTTATTTGCCATAATCATTCTGGCCTTTATGTGCGGCATGTTCCTTCTCTGATACACTCAATTCCCCTTCTCCCTCTGTCCAAGTCCCGATCCTGAAGATCAACTGGTTTC